>NW_008355363.1:4744578-4761965 GCF_000622305.1 Nannospalax galili | reverse complement strand
ATATGAAACACTTTCACAGTGTTGGAAGGAACTATATGTATGTTACAAAAGTAATCATAAGTCTTACACATCTGTGAACCCTCAGATCTACATAATGACTGGCCTAGCAAGATAAGTACCCCCATCTACTTGAGCAATAATAACATGAATGTTATGGGAGTAAGCAAACACGTTGTGATTGGATTTAAGGCCCAGTCCACAAGATGGATACCATGCCCAGCACAGTTTGTGGCTAGATAATTTTTAGACCCTAGGGAAGAACTTAATACTATTATTCTACTAAATGGACATTGTATTAAACCCACTCCTAATGACATTGTTATACCTATAAATAAGTGCATCCATCAGCCCTCATCAGATTAGCTTATTTTTGTGTTAGATGGAGGTTAACACAGAGAACCACAATTGGTCAATGTATGGAAAATAAAAGAAACTTGAGTGCTCAGTCCTAAATGGGACATCCATCCTTCCAGGGCTCAAGGGATGGAAAGATTATAAGAGCCAACAGTGGTGGATGATTACAAGAAAACAGTGTTTTCCCAGAAGCACAAGATATTTGCACATATGAGATGACAGCATTTGTGCAGTACATATAAGACTTATGAAAGCTAAGCCAGACAAAATTCCAGCAAGGAGAGGGGAGATGGGCCCTGCGTCCCATCCCTAGTTGATGATATGTGGGTAATTGATAGCTCCTTGGAAAGGGAGAGTCAGTTTTCTCAAAGGCTGTGTGTGACTTCTGTTAGTTTGACCTAGCTCCAGGGGATATCCCCACACTCAAGAATGTTTGAGCAACACAAATTGGATTTGATGGGCTGAAGAAAGAGAAGACAGAAATTTGGGTGCGTGAGGAGGTTTTAATGGGTATAGGAGCAGAAAGCATATTGAAGGTAAATAAGATCAAATACATTGTGTGAAATCCTCAAATAATTAATGCACATGATATTGTAAAAAGAAGTGTGATGCCACATGCCTTTAATCCCAGCACTCGGGAGGCAGGGGCAGGTGGATCTCTGTGAGTTCAAGGCCAGCCTGGTCTACATAGTAAGTTTGAGGACCGGGGAGACCCTGTCTCAAAAAAACAAAAATAAATAAATAAATAAATAAATAAAATAAAAGAATACAAAAAACTTCTTTAAATAGACATTGTTTCCCCATTTCTTAAATTTTACCTGTGCCTAAAATCATTATAATGTCAGTTGACCTGGGATTAATTCATTTTCATTCATTATTCCATCTGTAAACTTTGGCAATGAAATGAATGAAGTTTCAGTTCTAAGAATTTATCAGTTCTAAGTCTCCTAATGGAATCCTTGCAGTCTCAGGTACAGGATCATATTGCAAATGCAGGTACTTTGAGTTCCTCCTATATTATTTATATCCCTTTCTCTTGCCTTAGCAGTATAGCTAAAAATTCAGGGATTATATTGAATAAGAGAGAAGAAAATGGACACCTTTTTTCTTTCCAGAATATTGTGAAAATGTTTTGAGTTTTTCACCGCTATAATGTTGGCTACAAGTTCTTTACAGTGTAGTCTTTATAAAGGTTATATGTGTTCTTTCTATTTCTAGATTCTTCAGGGATTTTTATCATAAATGAATATTGTACTTTGTAGAAGATATTTGTATATTTGTTGAGGTGTTCATATGATTTATTTTAGTCAATTAAGGTGATTATTACATGTTTTAATTCTAATTGTATATATTAAACAATTCTTTCATCCATGTAATGAAGTGCACTTAATCATATACAATGTTCTTTTAAATCTATAGTTGAATTCAGTTTGTAACTCTTCTACTGAGAATATTTACATCTACATTCATCAAACGTTTGATCTATAAATGTCTTTTTTATTTTCATGGAATCTTTGTCTCTTTTTGGAATGAGATAAATACTGGCTTCATAAAGTTTGGCGGTATTTCTTCCATTTCTAATTTATGGAAATCTGTGGGGAGCATTGGCATTAGTTCTTTAAAGGACTGATTGAATTCAATTGTGATGAAATCTGAGCATGGGACAGGGTTTTTTTTTTAGTGCATCAATTTCATTGCTTATTGTAGGTTTTTTAAAGTTGTTTATGTCCTCTTGGTTTAATTTTTATATGCAATATGTGTCTAGAAACTTGTCCATTTATTACAGATTTTCAATTTATTGGAATATAATTTGCAACATGTCCTTCTGCATTTCACTGGTATTTGTTATAATGTCCCTCTTTTGAATTTCAATTTTATTAATGTGGGTCTTTGCTATATTTCTTTTTTAATTTTTAAAATATTTTATTTATTATTTTTATTTTATGTGTATGAGTGTTACACCTCCTTGTAGGTAAGTGCATCAGTGTTGTGCAATGCAGGCAGAGGACCGAAGAGGCTGTTGGATCCCCTAGAACTGGAGTTATTGACAGTTGTTAGTTGCCATGTGGGTGCTGGGATTTGAACCTGGGTCTTCTGCAAGAACAGTCAGTGTTCTGAACTGCTGAGCCATCTCTCCAGCCTAACGAATTTTCAATCTTGTTTCATCTTTTGGTAGAACTAGTACATTGATTCTTTTAATTAATTTTTTCGTTTTGAATTTTGGCCCTCATCTTTAGCATTTTTCTTCATCTTCTGATTTTGGGTTCGGCTTTTTCTAAAATGTATGGTGTACCATTATCCATGTTAGCTTTTTCTGTCAATTTACAGACAAGAATTACCCGAGACCAAACTCTCAATGTAGGGACGACCTAGATCAGATTTGCCTATGGGTATGCCTGTGGGGAATTGTCTTGATTATTAATTTTTGTAGGAGGATATCCAGCCAACTGTGGACTGTGCCATTCAGTCCCTGGGCAAGTGTTCCCAGGCTGCATAACAAACTTAGTTAATTTCGTTACCCTCCAGAACCTGACCCTATCGCTGATGACAACATATTCTTGAGTCATAAAACATGGAGAAATCAAGCAGGTACTGACCTGGATTCTTCAGCCTTACTCACTAAATTTCAGAGTTCTGGAAGGACCTACTAATGATAGTGGAGGATAAAAGTAATCATCAGTCTTACCTAGTTATGAATCCCATGAATTGCAATTATAATTGTCCTGGGAAGCTATGCCAACTACTTCAATAATGGCACAAATGTTATGGGACTAGCCAACCACCTCTGATTGCATTTAAAACCTGCTGCATGAGACTGTACCTGAACCTGGTACTAATACTGAGCCAACAATCTGTGGCTAGATAGGTGATAGGCCCTATGGGAGAAACTACTACTAACATTCTACTAAATGAACATAGAATTAAGATGCCTTATAATGGCTTATTTATGTACTCATAGATTAGTACATTTCTCAAACCTCATCCAAGAAACTTATTCTTGTAGCAGAAGGCATTTATCACAGAGAACAACTGGCCAATGTGCAAAGAATAAGGGACCATGAAGTGATCAGCTGGCAAAGAGATACCCATGTCCCACCACTCTCCCAAAGGCTCGGTGATCATCATGGAACAGGGTGCAGAAAGATTGTAGGAGACAGAAGTAGGGGACAACTACAGGGAAACTGTATTCCATATAGTCAGGAAGTCACACATATGAGCTCATAGCAATTATGACAATATGAACAAGACATACTCAAACTCAAGTCAGAAAATATCCCAGAATGGAAGGGGGATATTGTGTGGTGGCAGGGGATCACACCCCTAGCGTAGGAGCTATTGGCATATTGTAGCTGCCAGGACAAGATAAGTTAGTTTTCTTTAAGGGTGTGGTTCTTGCTTAACCATATTCCAAGGTAAGTTCCATATACACATACAGGAGTATTAGGGCAATATATATACCAAAAGGGGAAAAAAATAAGACAAAGTTGGGTACGTAGGGACATGGGTATGAATTTAGAGGGCTTTGAGAATTATGATAAAAATATATTGCATGACGTTCTCAAATAATCAGTATTTATTTTTAAAGAAGAAATAAAACTAGCTAAGCATGAGGGTGTAAGGAATAAGCAATATTCCTCTGTTATCTGCTTTAAGTTCCTACTTGGGTTCTTGTCCTGGCTTCCCTCAATGCTCTAACCTGAACATGTAAGTCAAATACATTCCTTTCTCTAAGCTTCTTTTTTTGCAAAGTATTTACCACAGCAACAGAAAGGAAAGTAGAAAAATTATTGTTGTTTATTTGTGATTTTTCTTATTTTAAAATTTGTATTGATTTTTAATTTTTTCAAGACAGGGTCTCCCTGAAGCCCCAACTGGCCTGGAAATCACTATGAAGAAGAGGCTGGCCTCTATCTCACAGAAATCTACCCACATCTGCCTGAGTATTTGGATGAAAGGCATGTGCCACCATGCCTGGTTCTCTCTTTTTTTTCCTGGTTATCTCTCTTTTATAAATGTAAACATTTATGTGTGTAAACATACTTCTTAGAATTGTATTTACTATATGCCAGAACTTTTTACTTTCATTGAGTTTAGAGAATTTCTATATTTCCATTCTGATTTCTATGATGAACATTTATGATTGAATTCTAGGTTGTTCAAGCTCCCGAGTCAGTTAATGTTTGTTATCTCGCGTGTTGATTTCTAGCTTTGTCCATTGTGATTAAATAACATTTAAAAATGATTTCCACATTTTTATATTTGTTATATAATTGCTTTGTGACCCAAAATATGGCCGTTTCAGAGAATTCCATGGGCTGCTGAGAAAAATGTGTGCTCTGCAATGTTTTTGAAGAATAGTTTGTATACATATGTTACATCCATTTGATCTATAATATCATTTAATTCTGACCTTTCTTTGTGGAGAATTGTCTGTATTAACTATTGGTGAGATTGGGATCTTGAAGTTATCCACTATTATTGTGAGATTAATCTGTGCCTTTTTAAGTAATAGGTTCGTTTTGTGACCTTGGATACATTGGTGTTTCTTGCACAAATGCTTAGAATTATATTGCACTTGTATTAGATATTTTTCTATTGCTGTGACAAAGCATTGTGACCAAGGTAACTTACAAAAGGAAGAATTTATTTGATCTTACAGTTCCAGGAATAAGAGTCCAAAATGGCTGCAAAAGTGGCTGTACTAGAAAGCCAAGCAATCACATCTTGAAGCAGACACAGGAAGCAAAGAGAGACTGGAAAACTGGCAAGGCTTAAGAACTCTCAAATCCCCCTCCCACTCCCAGTACTGTGCTTCCCCCAGCATGAACACACCTTCTAAGACCTTCTAAAACCAACTGCGGACAAAGTGTCCAAATTATCAGAGCCTATGGGTGACATTCTCATTCAAACTACCACATTACAGTCCCTGGTCCACATAGGCTCTTGATTCCCAACACCCACATGGTGGCTAACAACCATCCTTAACTCCAGTTCTAGAGGATCCAACACCCTATTCTGACCTCTGCTACGTTGCATGACAGGGTGCACCTACCTACATGCAGGCATTACACTTATACACATAAGATAAAATTTTTTTAAAATAATAAAATAAATCTTTTTAAAAATGTTCAGAGTTCAAAGTCTCTTCTGAGACTCAAGGTAGTATCTTTACTGTAAACCCCTGTAAAATCAAAATACAAATTATATGCTTCCAACAGATAATGGAGTTGAATACACATTCTCATTCCAAAAGGGAGGAATGGGGGCATAGTGTGGAAATACTGGATGAAAACAAGACAGAAAACCATCAGGGGAAAAAAAAAAAAACCACCAAATCCAGGAGCTCCATGTCTAACTTCTGGGACTTTAGTTCCAAAGGCCTTAGATGCTGCAGCATTCCTCACTCTCTGGGAATTTTACCGCTCCCTGTATGCAGCTCTCCTTGCTAGATGTCTTGTGGCTTTCACATCTCCAGTGTCTTCTTGGGGGCCTCCACTGCCAACCAGGCTTCACCTTCACAGCTTCATACAATGGTCTGTCAGGATGTTCTTTATGCAGGGACACCCTTGACTCAGTGGCTCTCTGAAACTGCAGAAGAATCACTGAAGACTCCTTCACTCTTGCATTTTTCATGCTTCTAATGTCTGAACCATGGGAATGACACTGCCACGTCTGGCTTCCAATTCTTAAGGCTTGCTGAATCTTCAGTAGCTCTCAGCTTCCTGTGTATGCCTGCTTGAAAATGTGGGCACTTAGCTTTGGCTCGTAATCCAGCCACCTCTGCTGCCAGCCTCCCACCCATGATGGACTCTTGCCTGTTTGGAACTATAAGCCAAATATCTTCTTTTTTATAAGTTCCTTTGGTAATGATGTTTCTATCACGGCAACAGGAAAGTAACTAACATAGGGAGGACTTTTTTCTCATCTTGTCAGTTTTGAATTCAAAGTGCTTCCTCTAGCGGACTAGCTACCTCTTTCCCTAGATTTGGGAAATTACTGCTATTGTTTTATCAAATATACTTTCTAGGCTTTTAACTTGAACTTCTCCCTCTTCTATATACATTATTTGTATATTTACTATTTTAAGGACTTATATTATTAATTATGCGTATGTGCATATCTCAGTGTGGGTTTGCTCATGTGAATAATATTGATCATGAAGGCCAGAAGAGGGTGTTGGATCTCTTGGACCTGAAATTGCAGGCAATTGTGAGTTGCTTTACCTGAGTGCTGGGTATTGAACTCAGGTCCTCTAGAAGAGGAAGAAATGCTCTTAACTGCTGACCCATTTTTCCAGCCCCCTAGATTTGGTCTTTTACTGTGTCCCATGTGGGTCTTACATTCTGTCAATACTTTGTATTTAATTTACCTTTATTTTTGTTTGGCTATTCTAATTCATCTACTATGATGATTAATAATGATTGACAACTTGACAGGATCTAGAATAACATAGGGAAAAGCCCTGTGGTCATGGGTTTTGTGACTTCCTGGAGAGAATGGAATACATTTCTCTCCACCCATAAAGGGCACCAGCAGAATCAAAGAATGATTTTACTAAAATACAAATTGGATAACCAATGAATATATTGGGTTTATATATAGGAATGTGGATGAGGGGTTAGTAATATGAGCATAGGTGACAGCAAGACAGCTGTACCACCAAAGAAGCATACGTTAGCAAAGGTGACAACTTACCAAAAATTTCATCTTTAGAGTTTCTTGCTTGACTTACAGGCAGCTCAGCTGGTCAGAGGGTTCCCCACCACCACCACTTCAGCAATTGCTTAATGTTTGTCACTGCCTTTTGATACTTATTTTAGCTTTTCTGAACTTACAAGTTGTATTTATTCTGGGGTCTCATGAATCTCCTTCCCTGTAAGAGGGAAGGTTTCAATCCCAATGAAACTACTACACAACAGCATGTCTTTGAGGAAGAGTCTAGATACAATTAATTTAGGTGAGAAGACCCATTCCAACTGGAGGTGACATCATTCCATGGACTAGGATTCTGGAATAAATAAAAAGGAGAAAATAAGGTGAGCATGAGCATTCATCTTCCAGTACTTTCTCACTACAGATACCTAATGATATGCTGCTTCCTGCTTCCTTCTTTCATGAAAACTTCCATACATAGATGGACTATATGCACAAACTGTGAGCCAAAATAAACACTTCCTTATTTCCTTATGTTGCATTCGTCAGATATTTTGTATGTAAGCATTGATATTCTACCACGAGATCTATTCCTGAGGATTTATATTTAATAATTATTGTCATTTGATTTGTTGCAGTTCCAAAATTCCATTGTAGGAGGTGAAGTGCCAGACCTAAGCACAGGCTGCACTAGAGAGCACAGCTTCCGCCTTGACAGCACAGCCCGCGCTGCTGCAAAAAAGCCAAGCTATAATCTGTCCCAGGACCTAGAGACTGATGACATGAGCGGCCTAGATGAGGGGATCTATCAGGGAGCGACACACCAGCTTATGGAACACTGGGGGCAGGGGGAGAGATATATAAGGCCTGCCTTTCCCAGAAATAAATGAATCTGCAGCACTTCGCCTAGTGCCTGCTTCCACCCGACTCCCGGTGTCTGTGTGTTGACTCCTCGGTCAGAACCTCGTTCACTGCAGTCCCTCATGGGCTGGACCCACAAGAGAACATGCAACAGCTGGCACCCAAACAGGGTTCTCGGCCCCCCGGCATGGCTGACGCCCCCCAACTTTGGTTCGTTCAGTGAGTAGGCCCCTGGTTTTGTCTGTCCTTTGGCTGCTTGGGGGTGAGCAAGTGGCCCCCTCCTGTCTCCTCTACCCTGTTTGTCATATTTGTTGTTAAATCAGGAAGGCACAGTCCGCCGTGTGGTCCCAAAGCCCAAGTCAACACCTTTTATTCCTTGGCTTGTCCCGGTGAGTTCACATTAGGGCTGATCCACCCTGAACTCAGAGCCCAGACTTCCTGTCATCCTGTTGCCTGTCCCGGAGACACTGTGAGAGCATATGGCCAAGGATGTCACGGCCCTCAGAAGTCCCTTGCTAAGCACATGATGTTTGGGTCCGATACACCTTTTCATGTTGGGGTGGTTTACATCTGAGTGGCTCACAGTCCTTGTTTGCTTCATTTGTGCCCTCTTGGTATTCACCTTTGCCTTTTACTTTTGTGGCAAGTTTCCCTTCATGGGACCTTCCCACAATGGGCAACCTACCACCAGAGTGCAAGGAACCACAAATGGCAGCATGAAAATCACTCCTTAGAACTTGGGGACTAAAAGTAAAACAAAAAGATATTGAAAATTTCTGGGAAGAGGCCACTAACTTGGCCCCTTGGGTCTCTCCCGAGAATATGTGGGATCCTGACCTCTAGATGTGGGTCCTTTTCTTCACCTGAAAAAGGGAAGTAGGGTCGGGAGTTGTTCCCCTGCATTGTTTGTCCCGATCCTTTTAGCCACCATTGCGATGCTTAAATCCTCCTCCCCTGAAGAAGTCATTTCAGTCCACAATAAGCATTGTCAGGATGAGGCCAGTGTAGATCTTGCCATACTTCAATCCCAGCTTACCTTGATATGTGAGCTAGCCTTGAGGTTGATCCAGACGAGGAAGGGGCCCCCTCACCCCTACCTCAGACCCCACTTTCAAGGCTACAACAGAGACACCACCACCCCAGTACCCCTGGAAGGAACTACATTCGACCTGCTCCAATGTACCTCCTGCTCATTATACCCCTCCATGGCCCATCCACCCCTTACTGCCCCTTGCCCAATTTTTTTATCTCCCAGGTCACAGTTTATCAGGGAGCCCAAGGTAGGAACTCAGGGCAGGAACATGGAAGCAGGAGCTGGAGCACAGGCCATGGACGAACACTGCTTACTGGCCTGCTCCTCTGGCCACTGCTCAGCCTGCTTTCTTATGCAACACAAGCCCACCTGCCCAGAGGTGGCCCCACCCACAGTGGACTGGAACCTCCCACATCACTCATCAAGAAGATGCCCCTCAGACATGGCCACAGGCCAGTCCAATAGAGGCAATTCTCCAATTGAGGCTCCCTCAACCCAGGTGTGTCAAGCTGACATTAAAGCTATCCAGCACAATTGACCCCTTGTCAAGTTGACACACAAACATCACTATTGAACCATAAACTTTCCAATTTTTGTCCCCAAGATATGATGTTAATATTACAACATAAGACAGTAAAACCTTAAAAACCCCACAGTCCATAAAAAATCCAAACACTTAAAAGTCCATAGTCTCTCATTAGTCTCTTAACTGTGGGTGGGCTTCTATAAAATCCAGAAGAAGTACTGTCTTATTTCAAAGGGAAGAATTGGGCACACCTAAGCAAAACCTAAGTTCAGCAAAGTAGCTTGAGTCTGGACATCTTGGATTCACTCACAATCCTCTGGGCTCCAAAGGGCACTGGCAGCTCCACTGCTCTGACTCTGCAGTCCACAGCACACTCAGCTCATCTCGCAGACCCAGGCCAGCTCCATTCCACACCTCCTGCTGTTCTTGGTGATCATCCCATGGTCCCGGCGTCACCAGAAAGCTGGGGTTGCTACTGAAACTGAGGCTACACCTTCACCAATGGCTTCTTCTTGCCTCTTGGGGTGCAAAGCCTCAGATTCTCTCCATGACCCCTTCAATCCTGGGGTCTTCGCTGCAACTGAAGCTACACTTTCACCTATGGCATTTCCTGGCCTCTCAGAGTGCCAAGCCTCAGCTGCTCTCTGTGACCCCTTCACGCTTTCAACACCAGAACCATACAGGAGACTCTTACACATTACCAAGTCCTGCTTCCAGCTTGAAATAGAGGTACAGGTCCCCTCTGTGTGCTGACCCTGAGGAAATACCTCCCAGAAGACTCCACCACAGTGATGCTGGTCTCTTGTTACTTACAGCTGATTTTTCAGCCCCAGCTAACCAGCATCAATTGTCCCAGCAAAGCAAAGGTTTTACTTCAGGTTCTGGTCTCTTCTTAATCACAGCTGATTCTTCAGCCCCAGCCAACCAGAACCCACAGATTTTCAATCCAAAATCTCACATGAACAGCCCTGATAGTCTCCACTTCCCTTTGAAGCTTCACAAGCCAGGCCTCCATCGTCTACAACTCTTTTGGTAACTGTTCCAAGCTCCACTGCAACAAATGAGCACACAATGGCTTTTCTAGCCCAAAGTTCCAAACACTTCCACAGTCCTCCCAAAAACACCAAGTTCAGGTCTGTCACAGCAATACCCCACTTTTGGTACCAATTTCTGTTCTGGTTTGTTCTCTTCATTGCTGTGATGAAATACTCTGACCAAAACCAACTCGGGGAGGAAAGGATTTATTCAGCTTATATCTCCCAGGTTGTAGCTCATCAGAGAGCCCAAGGTAGGAATTCAGGGCAGGAACCTGGAGGCAGGAGCTTCTGCCTTTCTGGTTAATGTCAGCCCCAACACTGTACAAGAGCCATGGGTGCCCACCCCTCTCATGGGCCTTGCACTCATCCAGAAAGCTGCCAATGAATCAGTCCCTGATTCCCCATATTTTGAGCAAGTTCTCCACCAATGGGCCATGCAGTTACAGACCCATTATGATTGGTATAACTTATTAAATGTGGTATTAGAGCCCTCAGTCTTCCTGAGCTGGTGTTCGGCCTATGACCATCAGGCTGAAAATCAGGCATGTTTCAACCTTCAATATGGCCTTAATATTTCTCTGGATATGCTCACAGGACATGGACAATATATTGACCCCTTTTCCCAGTCCACTATTGGCCTTTATGCTTACTACCAACAAGTTAGTGACCTGGCTTTCAAGACCCTTAAATGTTGCTCCTCCTATGACCCGCAGGCATTCTTCCACAATCTGATTCAGCAGCCAGGGGAGTCCTTCATGGACTTCCTTGCCCGAGTTACTGGAGTGGTGGAATGGAGAGTGGAGTCTCGAGATATGCTCGTCAAACAGTTGGCATGGGGTCAAGATGTCTTGGAGGACATGGGTGTGGTCCTTACCACAGACGATCAGGCCTTTTATTATGACTTCATAGCCCATGATATCCTTGACCTCTCTGGGAGAAATTGGAGCCCTGACCAGCATCCCCAATTCTAAGGGCCACTGCCCTCCCTGGGACATCCCCTAAGGAGTCTCCCACACCTCCTGCTCTTACGTGGCTCTCGACAGATGCGATCTGGGTGGAGCAGTGGCATATTATAGAAACTGAGTTATCTATCCTCAAAAATTTCATCCAGAAACAGCTGGACATCAGACATTTGGAACCATCCACTAGTAAATATAATACCTCAATATTCATTATTTAAAAGAAAAATGGCCTTTTTAGATTGCTTCAGGACTTATGCACTGTTAATGACCAATGGAAATAATGAGCTCGGCACAGGCTGGCTTGCCCCACCCTGGTGCTATTCCTCCTTCTTATTATATCATAACACTTGATATTAAAGATTGCTTCTTCTCAATCCCGCTGGACCCCCAAGATCGTGATCACTTTGCCTTTATGGTTTGGGAACCAAACTTCCACAAGCTGGCCCTCAGATATCAATGGAAAGTCCTTTCCTAGGGAATGAAAAATAGTCCTACTATCTGTCAGCTTTTTGTCTCACGAGCCAATTCAGTCATCCCTCATTAGTGTACAATTTATTCACTATATGGATGACATTCTGTTGTCCCACCCTAAGACACAATTTCTCTGCAAGGTAACCAGAGACTTACTCACCCACCTATCACCCCTTGGCTCATCTATCACCTTAGATAAGTTACAGGAGGTGCCTCCTTACGTCTTTTGGGGCCATACCATTTCAGTTGGTGTATGCCCTATGGCCCCTGCCTTTAATTCAAAGCTTGTCTATACACTAGCCGATTTTCAGCAACTCTGTGGCACCATAAATTGTCTTAAACCATTCTTACCCATTCCCTCGGAGGAACTGAGGTCACTGTTTTCTCTTTTGGAGGGTCTCACCTGCCCTTCAGCAACGATTAACTTAACTCCCCTGGCCATTGCCTTATTGCAAAAGATCATTGAGTTACTCTCATCAACAACCCTCAACAGGTATGAGCCCTTACAATCCCTACAGGCTTCAGTGCTGTTAACTTCTTCTGGCTTCCTTAGTGCCCTTTGGCAGATTGGGCCACTTATCTGGGTCCATCTCTCATACTTGGAGCTCCAACAGGATTCCTCCAAGTTTGATCTGGCCTTTAACTTGGCAGTCAAACTGTGCACTCAAGCTCGAAAAACCCTCAATAGAGAACCTGAAACTATTGTGCTTCCCTTTCCCCTATGTAACCTACAAGACCTCTGGGCCAATTCCACAAGTTTTCAGACTATGATGTCAGGCTTCCCAGGCACCATTGACAATCACCTGCCCCAGGACAAAAGAATTCAGGCCCTTCTCACATTGCTGTTTGAGGTTAAGCCGTACAGCACCCTTTCCTCTTCCCCAAGCGACCATGCCTTTTAGGATGCTAATAAGAACTTTGAGGATCTGATACATTGTCCTGTAAAAAAGGACATCACCTACATCATCCCTAATCCTGGCTGTCCAGTGGGAGAACTTCTTCTTATTCTTAAAGCTTTAGTAGAGTGCCAGGATGAACCCCTAAATCTCTTTTCTGATAGTGTCTATGCTGCTCAGGTTACTAAGGTCATTGCCTTTTCTCATGTTAAAAACTCCTCCACCCCACTCCACCTCACTATGGTCAAGCTACAGGAATGCCTAGAAAATAGAAGTCACCCATGGTACATCTCACATATCCGCTTACATTCCGCCCTTCCTAGAATCCCAGCTCGGGGAAATGCTGCCACAAATGGCATGATCATGACAGTCCAATCTGACCTGTTAGAACAAGCTTTATATCAACAATTCCACCTGTCCCCTCAGAGTATTCATAAACTCCTCCCAGAAATTCCCGTGTCCGAATGCAAGCACCTTGTCCTCTCATGTGCTACCTGTTCCCCGCTCATGCCTCTCGGGCCCGTTAACAGGGGAGGAATGAACCCATGTGGGTTGATACCCAATGCCATTTGGCAGATAGACGTGACTCATTACCCCCCTTTGGGGAAATTGAGATCTGTTCATGTTATAGTTGACACATGCTCCTCTCTCTCTCAGCAGAAAAGACTACACATGCCATTAAAGCTGCAAAGTCTGCCATGTTAATCATGGGCTTACCCTGGGCACTTAAGACTGATAATGGGCCCGCTTATTCCTCTCAAGAATTCAATAAATTTGTTTCCTTCTTGGGAATCAAACATACCTTTGGTATTCCCTATAACCCACAAGGACAAGCCATTGTCAAATTACCAACAGGACACTTAAGTCCCTCCTGGCTAAAAGCCCCTTGGACGAGGCCAAATGTGACCATCATTTGGCTCTTACTGAGGCTTTGTTCCACCTCAATTTCCTCATGTTTGATGCCCGGGGTCTCAGTCCAGCATACAAACATTGGTCCTCCTTGCCTCAGGCTGTCTTTGCCACTAGTTCGATGAGGGGATCCTATTTCATCCCTATGGCAGAAACCAGTCCCAGTCCTGACACAAGGATGAGGATAGGCTTGTATTTTTCCACAGGACGCTACAGCCCCCATATGGATTCCATCAAGAGACATCCAACCAGCTACTGAAACCCATCTGGGGACTGGGCCCAACTGCGAGTTTGATAAGCCGTGACATCCTTTTCTAGCTTCGTTATCCTTGGCACCCTTTGTCCTTTGGCTGTGCTTCTCCCCAGGCTCCAGATCTCTGGGTACTGGTCCCTTTATCACCTCTGATCCTGCCTGTAGATGAACAGTCACCTGTTTTCCCGGTTCTCTTTACTACTAATGAATCCCTCAGTCTCCCCACCATGGAATTGGTTCATGCATCAGTTCCCATAAATGGGTACATGGTCCCTTGCAGGATTGCTCTGCTTCAGCCCAGCCTTTAACCCCTCCTCCCCTAATGCCTCTTACTGTCACTCCCTCTTTAACATCACAACAGGCGACTTTCATGGAAACCGGAGCCAGGGCTCCTTACGGGGCCTCAAAATCTGGTCTCCCTTAGTAAAAGACACTTCTGAGACTACAGTGTCCTTCATGTCCCCTGGGGCTACCAGCGCTGCCCCCCCAAGGGCCAGGCATACTCCATGGACCCGGTGCCCTCCCACCTATATTCTTCCCATCACATTGTGCTTTCCTATTCTATGGGAACACTGACTCCCACTCACTCCTGGAGGTATGCTCCTCTTTACCGATTATGATGGATGCCCACAGGCTTCCTCCCTGGCAGCCCGGAGACACCTTGTCTCTACAAAACCTTACTCCTATGTCTACCCTGACCACAGGTGTAAAGACACTGTCAGGGGTGCCTAGGAGCTCTGCAGGCTGGCGGCTTGCCTGGATTTGCATCCTCTTCTTTGTATTAGGTGGAGCCATCTTTAATGGTACATATATGGGCGATAACTCAGAGACAGGTTCCTCAGGTGTCACAGACCCAACTTGGACACCTAATGAAGTCTCTGTTAACATCTCCCATTTAATCTCCTTCCCCGTTTGTGTTTGACCACCATTTGCTCTGTTCCTTGCTAATTTCTTGGATGTCCTGGGGGATACCCTTAACTGCACTCTCTCGGCATGCTGGATTTTCCCTGCCTCTCTTGTTCTCTGTGTGTGAACCCACAGCAATCTGGGTTCCCATTCCCAATGCTTCTCACTTCCATGTTATCACCCTCATGGAACAAACAGCTCCCAAACCCTTCCCCTGGATCAAGAGAGATTTTGGTATTATCACAGTGATTGTCACTGCCATTATCCTTTACTTAAGGGTTGCTGCCACTGCTGCTGTTGCTCTCAGTCAGTCTTCTACTACTGTGGAAACACTCAATGAGGTCGTATCGAAAACCTCTGTGGCCTTACACACTCAGTCTCTTATTAATCAACACCTCTTCCAGGCTGTTTCTGTCATCCAACAACAGGTAGACCTCCCTGGGGAGGAGATGGCGATCATCAAACAAATGACACTAATGGCCTGTGACCCACAGTTCAAAGCCCTGTGTCTCACACCTTACAAAGTAGATAACCTCACTAGGGCCAGGATGGAACTCTCAGAGTATTCATGGCCACTGGAGCCAAAATTTTCTCAGCTACTCCACCTTGCTCACTGACCAGATCATCTCCCTAAATTAATCACAGGCTCAGATATTAGATATAAATTCTGGGTTCCTCAACAAACTTTGGTCAAACTTAAAAGATTTTTATGACCCTTCATGGATCGTTACTTATTTACTCTTGGGTGTCATAGTCTTAGTTATTTTTTGCTCATAAAATGCTTTGTTCTACACTTCTGCAGACAAAACCAAGTAAATTACTCAGCGTATCAGGGTCTCAAGATACTCGAGGGTACAGACTTCGACCCCCCTCCCCAAGGTCCGACAGGTCTGGCTTGCTGATAACCGAGAAGCAGTTGTAGAGCTTCTTGCCCTCCTACTCCCTCACGTGGTCATGCCAGAGGTCACACCCTTCGAGGGCTGGTAATCAATGACAGGTAAGATCCTGATGGTCAGGACAACCTAAGATAGGCACAGTCCATCAGGCTGGGTGCCCTCTGAGGTGAGGTTAACTATGCCAAGGCAAAGAACTTTGGCTCCTACTGACCTTTCTATAATAAAAAGGGATGGATATGTAGGAGGTGAATTGCCAGACCTAAGCACAGGCCACACTAGAGAGCACAGCTTCTGCCTTGAGAGCACAGCCCACACTTCCACAAAAGAGCCAAACTGTAATCTGCCCCTGGACCTAGAGACTCATGACATGAGTGGCTTGGATGAGGGGATCTATCAGGGAGTGACACACTGGCTTATGGGACACTGCAGGCAGGGTGAGAGATATATAAGCCCTGCCCTTCCCAGCAATAAATGAGTCTGCAGCACCTAAACTAGTGCCTGCTTCCACCCGACTCCTGGTGTCTGTGTGTTGACACCGCACTGCTAACCCCCACCTCGGTAATAACCCACTTTCCATTCAGTTCCTTGTGGGCTGGACCCACAAGAGAACCTGCGACATTCCATTATAAAATTCTGTTATTTATTGTGTTCCACTTTCATATCCTATATTGGTTTCCCTATGTAATTCAGATACTTTGGTTTCCTTTGAATTCATTTATGAGTTTGTGTAATTTTTAAAATTTCATTGAATATTTTTCCATTTTTTTTTAATTAGAAGAAGCATTTCATTACAACAGCATTAACCAATTCAATAACATTTTTTTGAGCTACGGTACACCTCTTTCAAAATTGGCTGTACATTTTTAGGTTTACAGATGAATTATTAAGCTTGTACAATCTTTTACTCATTATAAACTCTATAAGACCTAAAATTAAATGAGGTTTTAACGTTTAAAAAAGATCTCCACTTCGTTGTTAAAATACACAGTTTCATACAGAAAAATTCATTTTAAGGCAATTGACATCGAGACGTTTTCACATGCGTTTCTAATCTCTCTATATATGTATATTACTGGTCACAGTCGCTTTCTTTCTGAGTTCCTTGGCATCTGAGTATGAATTTAAACTCAACAGATAGACAACCTTCCTCTCCCACTAGTGCCTCCATACTCTGTTATCCCTGCCACTGTCCACTGTGTTGTCAGGACCCCCATCTATTCCCCCCATCTGCCCTTTTGGTAAATCTAGTCAGCCAGAGGTCCCTGTTCCAGGAGGATCAGCTGTTCCTCAACTACGGCAATCCATTGTCAGTATGCCTTTGGATAGAATTGGGGTCTGCTGTTCATTTTTCCAGTAGTGTGTTGGGTTACTATCTGGAAGAGCCTTTATCCATCCTAGCCAACAACTCGACTGAAGGTATTGCCTGTCTGGCTTTGCTGTTTGTCAAGTAACTTTTAGCTATATATATATGTATGCTCTTATGAAATTATATTGGCCCCTTTAATCTTTGGTTATACTTCCCTTTTGGGTGTTTAAGGACATACAATAACGACCTAACGAACAAATCCTCTGAGGAAAAAGAATTTTTAAAACTGAATTTGCTCACCAACACAATAAATACCTGCATGA
>NW_008355363.1:4742800-4743007 GCF_000622305.1 Nannospalax galili | reverse complement strand
TGCTGAACATGCTGTCTTTCCTCCAGTTAATGTTCTTGGCCCCTTTGTCAAATATCAGGTGGCTAAAATTGCAGTTACTCATATTTGGGCCTTCACTTTTGTTCCATTGGTCTATGGGTCCATTTTTATGCCAGTAGCATATTGTTTTTATGACTATAGCTCTGTAGTAGAGCTTAAAATCTGGTATAGTAATCCCCCCAGCATTGT
>NW_008355363.1:4738274-4739641 GCF_000622305.1 Nannospalax galili | reverse complement strand
TCCTGCATATTCCATTCTTGTGATTTCTTAAATTTTTCATAATTTTTGCTTGAGTGTTCCAGTTCGTCCACTTTATCTTGCAGTCTTGATTCTCTGTTTTCCATTTCATTCATCCTATTGGTGAGGCTTTCTCCTGTCCTTTCTAATTGGCTTATGGAGTGTTTCACTTCATTCTTTATTTCAGCCTGAGTATTCTTCAATATTTCTAGCTCTTTTCTGAATTCATTCAGAAGTTTATCCCTATCTTCCTTCAGCTCTATGATTACCTTGTTTGTGTGTTCTTTAAATTCACTGAATTCTTTATCATATTCATCATTGTTCTTTTGAGTTCCATGTCCTGCATTGTCTCTATAGGGTTCTCATTGTGCTCCTCTAGAGGATTACTGGTATTTGGCAGGGATATGTTATTTTGGTTTTTCATGTTATTATTTTTTCTCTGTGATTTTGACATGTGAATTTCTTTTGTAGTTTCTGACTCTTGTGTGATACTCGGGCCTTCAAGTTTAGTTCTGCTTCTTTATTTGAACTTTATGTGTCTTTGTGGTTTACTTTTTGAATATGAAGAGCTGGTTCGTCTAAGCTTCTGGTTTTCTCTTTTGATTTTATACTGTCGTGGCCGGATTGATTTTGTCTTTGGGAGTTCTGCGGTGGCCCAATTCCAATGTGGGTCAGAAGTTTTCAGACTTTCTCCTTAGGTCTGGAATCTTCTAAGAATGATTTTGGCCTCAGGAACTTGGGTGTTGGACTGACATGAGATCCTGGCCGTGGCCATGCCACACAGGGATGCAAAGGCAGATGGGGTGGGAAGAAGCCCCAAGATTTCCCAGGGAGTGGATTGAGTAGCTGGGTTGTACTGGATGCAAAGGATCAGGGAGAGGAAAGGTAAGCCTCGGAGCCCCAGAAACAGATTGTCAGCCCCAGAAAGAGGCTGGCGGGTTTTGCACGACTAGGGATGTAGAGGGAGGTGAGGTTGGGGCCAGATAGAGAAGCAGTGCTCCTGGGGCCCAAGGAAGGCACCCTGTTGGTCTGGGTGAAAAAGATCAGGAAGCAGTATTGGTTCCCCTGGTGTCTGGGGAGCCAAGACTAGTAATGGTGCAGGGCCCAAACTAGGAGTAGAGAACAGACAGAGAGATGGAAGGGTGAATGCAGCTGGGGGAGTCAAGGCATGGAGGGCTGCGCAATAGACTTACCCCAAGAGAGGCCTGAGGGAAGGAGAGCAGGCCAGGAGAGTTAGCCGGTGGTGCAGGTCCAGGGAAGCAGGGAGAGGTGAGGGCGGGGCCAGGTCCCGAAGCAGCGCTCCTGGAGCCCAAGGAAGGCACCAAGCTGGCCTAGGCAAAAAGGATCAGGAAGCAGCACCGGTTCCCCAG
>NW_008355363.1:4712223-4738044 GCF_000622305.1 Nannospalax galili | reverse complement strand
TGGGGCCCAAGGAAGGCACCAAGCCGGTCCAGGTGAAAAGGATCAGGAAGCAGCACTGGCTCCCCAGGTGTCTGGGGCCCCAAGACTAGGACTGGCACAGGGCCCAAGCTAGGAGTAGAGAACAGCAGGGAAGATGGAAGGGTGAACACGGCTGGGGGAGTCAAGGCGCAGAGGGATCCACGATAGACCCACACCAAGAGGCCTGAAGATAGGAGAGCTATTTTTCCATTTTAAAATAAGTATTTTATTAATTCTTTGAGAACGTTATGCAATTGATTTTGATCCCATTTCTCCCACTCCTAATCCCTCCCAGATCTATTTCCTCCTCCCTACCCAGCCAGCTTCATGTTCATCTGTCTTTCCCATACTGAGTTCAATATATGCTGCCCAAATACTTTTGGGTGTGAAGCCCAAGCCTGGCTATTATTTGGTCTATCAAGGGCTACATGCACAAGACCTACTCAAGCTCATTGAATATCCTTATAACCATGTGTTAGAATTCTTTGACAGAGAGTTCTTCTAATTCTTTTTCATTGGAATTCATTTCTGAATAAGTAAATTTTGTTTGTGTCCTTTTTTATTTCCTATGTTTCTTTTGTTTCTGCATTGTGATTTGTGCATCTTGGTTTGTTTTTTTTTTGTTGTTGTTGTTGTTGTTGTTCACTCATACTTTTTTGTTGTATGTATTTTCAATGTCCAAATGGGACTAGGTTATAGTCGAATTCAGATGTCTTTTTTCCTTTTAGACTGGAAGTGAAGCTTAGTGGGAAAATTCTCTGAGCTTATTTTCTCAATCTACTCAGAGTAAAAAACATAAACTGTAAAGCTTAGGGATAAGCCCACTATGACAAAACAACTTCAAATTAAAAACCATTACTTCCTCTCGACAATAATTTGGGGGTAGTGAAAGAGGAAGGATAGAATAGTGTATACTAAAATATTAGTTACTAAGTGTAGGAATAGAAAGACAATAGGAGTAGAAAGATGTCCTGATTTGTTCTTCATTGCTGTGACAAACTACTCTGACCACTACCACCTTGGGGAGGAAAGGGTTTATTTAGCTTACATATCCCAGGTCACAGTTCATTCAGGAGCTCAAGGTAAGAACTCAGGGCAGGAACCTGGAAGCTGGAGCTGGAGCACAGGCCATGAAGGAATGATACTTACTGTCTTGCTACCCTGGCCCCTGCTTAGCTTGCTCTCTTATCCAACACAGACCTACCTGCCCAGGGGTGGTACCACCCACAGTGGGCTGGGCCCTCCCACATCACTCAACAATCAAAAAAATGTCCCACAGACATGGTCACAGTCCAGTCGAATGGAGGCAATTCCCTAATTGAGGCTCCCTCAACCCAGGTGTGTCAAGCTGACACTAAAGCTATCCAGCACAAAAGAGTAGTAATTAATATTAGAACAATAGAGAAAAATATGAGGGAAAATTGATATCGGGAACAATAAAGACAAAAAGATATGACAGATCCAGGTGGATAGAATGAAATTTAAAAAGAAGCAAAGAAATGCAATTAGTCAATCCAAGACAATATCAAAACTCAGGAGGATAAGGGAAAAGAGGCACTCCCCCCAAACCCAGGTCAAACTATGTTCATTGGGAGCATTCACCCTCAAAAAGTAAAAACAAACAAGAAAAAAATAGAACATGGCAGAACACAATATGGTCTAATTTAAATTATGTATTAAATAAGAGAAGTTCAGAGTGAAGTGTGTGGAGGTTCAGAGTCTATGCAAAGTCCCTTACCTGTGTGTGTGGAGAAAGTTCATCTCTGTACAGTTTCTTGTGAAGGCAGGGTATGGGTGCCAGTCATGTCTGTGTGTGGTTCTGTATAGAGGTGGTATATATAGGTGCTGAATCTGTTTCCCTGACATAACTCACAGGTAGCTGTGGGGGGCAAAGAAGCTTGGATTCTCATTCTGTCATTCTATCATTCCTTACTCAGTGTAATGTGATTTGGGGTCTGCTTCTGTGTGTCTCCTTACGGGAGTGTAACTACCAGGTCTGCCTCTTTGCTACCTCGCATAGAGTTGTAGATGCTAGTCATATCTCTGTGCATACCCTTGGCTGGGTGCATATTCTATCTCTGTGCTGTATTTCATGTGGAAAGGACATCCTTGACAGGATCTTTTCTATGTGATCAGAGGCGAGCAAGCACAGGGAAGAGCTTGGCAACCTGAGATTCCACTTGATTTGGCTTGTTAACACCTTCATCTTCTGATAACGCACTTGGAACCCAGCTCTTCCATGCACTATATAAACACACGCTTCTCTGAACACAGCAATCTCTGACCCACATTCACACTGGGAAACAAGAACACTCCTCTCTGAACAACAGGGTAAGTCTCTGAGCAACAGGATAATTTTCTTTTCCCTTAACAAATGTAAACATTTTGTATTCTAATACAGACCCAACATATTTGTTAGGAAGAGTAGAAAGACCAATCTGGGCTGAACTGGTTTGGGCTACATGTGCAATAAGAGAAAAGTATATATTTAAGTGAAAGTTTAAGAATCACCCTATTTATCAACTTATGCTTATGCATAATTTGACATGTATATCACCTAAATCAAATGCATTATGGGAATGGAAATGCACTTTATATGACCTAACCTACTAATCAAAACAGGGAAAGTAGATGAATGTACACTTGTATGAAATTGTCAGAGAATATAGAAAAGATTTTTTAAAAAAGAACTACCCTCACTATATGCCTTAATAACTAATCTCCTCATTCTCTTGAATCCCCTAAAAGAAAGCCACAAGTAATCAGGGCCTTGGATTATCTGAATTTATATTATCTGCTATACTCTTGAAATATATTATGATATTTTTTATTGCTTTGCTTTACATACAGTTCCCATAATACTTTGGCAAATCTGTATGGGCTTTTATTTCAGTTCCTTGAATAAGAGGTAGAGGACCTGTGAACATCAGACCCTGGCCACTGGGAATAACAGGTCCACTATAGACTATGACTCAGATCCAATATTCAACTTGCAGAGTATTGCATAGTTTTGTTTTAAAGTTTTCATCTTCCATCTCTACTTCTTCTGCCAGTTAGATGTCAGACTCTGTCTCATGTCACTCATCTGAGCTCCCACATTCTTGTCATTTGACTTATTTATTGTTAGATTGATTATATTCTGGTTAAATATACATTATCTGAAAAATATTTTGCAAATTTTTTCTCCTACCTGGCTTGTTGTTGCTTTATGTTTTGATAGGATAATTCTGTTTTCTTTCCTCTTGTAGGATAGGAGTGAATGCATCTTTCTACAATTATAAAAATTCTATATATTGACTTTAAAGTCAGGAAATTAAGTAGAGTGAGCTCAACCACCTCCTCTTGAGACTAAGAAACACTTTTGTGTTAATTACATACATTTTCATTTGTAAGATAGTAATAATTGTGCCTTCATAAAGTTGTAACTACTACATTGCTGAACCATATAAAACCTGAAGTCTCAATCCTGTTCTATAGTAGGTACTGTATTAAATTTAGCTATTCCATTATAATTTATTTTAAATTATAAATTTAGGTACAGAATATCCCTTTATCAACTTGTCTATGTCAATTTTGAAACCATTTTTCATGAAGTATACGGTGAATAAGAAGCTTGTCACATACACAGGATTATTCTTGCAAAATACTCAATACTGCTTAAAAAAAGATGCACACAGTATTTTAGTTTCCCTATTCTCCTCTCTTGACAGATTTTTTTCAAGAAGGTAGCTGACCATGGAAACCAATTAATCTCTCTCCTGAGGCAAAGCAATCATTTATAAAAGAATGCACTCAAGTGCCTTTCCCAAAAGCTGCAGAGTCCCCAAAGGGAAAATGCTTTTTCTATGATTTTCCTGACTGATGAGAACAGTTAAGTTGGTATGATCTTGTGTGTGTGTGTGTGTGTGTGTGTGTGTGTGCACGTGTGTACATGTATGTGTGCACCTAGTAGAAAATACATAATTCAGTCATTCCTATACATCCTGCTGAAGCACTCAAGATAGACTGTGTGTGCATTGTGAGGTATGAAAGGTTGTCTAGACGCCGATGCTTAATTGTAATGTGTTCTTCCTCACTGTTCCTGGGTCTTTTTTCTTCACTTCACCAGTTTCAATCATCACTCAGAAAGAAAGAAGAAAGCTTGAACTGTTTACAGGAGAGTAGAGATTAAGGTGGTTGAGAAAATGGGTTTCTGAGTTACTTGCAATCCAAATCCCAATTCCAGTACTCATTAGCTCTTTTTGATCTTGGGTAATTTATTTTGTAAACTCGAAGAGGCTGTACTCCCAATATTTAAGTAATAACCCAAAATCTACAAACTGGAATTTTAAATCAGTTAATGTAAATAAGGCATATGACAGGGTGTTTTGCATTAAAGTAAGGACATTAGTAAGGCTCTGCGAACCACAGTAATGTTTCTCAATTGAATGAATTTTCTGAGGATTTATTTAATACACTTGTAAAATATATATGATATGACAGTAGTTTAACTTCATGAAAATATAGGTCAAATAGATTCAGTCCTCAGTGAACTTTAGTGTAATGGGAGAATTAAGTGTTTGAGTAAGTAAAAGTCGTACTTGAGGTGTGTATAAGTTGCAATAAGGACCCCATAGGTGGTTCCTCAGGATATCCTTTCCAGCAATTCATTGACTAAAATTTCAAACATAGAGGAAAATAATAAAGAATTAAACAATAATAATATACATTCATCACCTATATATTACAAAGAATGTTTTCCACATTTGCTCTATTAATTATCTTAATAATTGTCCATTCTTTGATCCAGCCACAAAGTCTGTCCTATTTTTAATGCACTTTAAAGTTGTAGATCTCTGTACACTCAGTTGCACAAAACACATATCATTAACTTAAGTTCAATATTTACTCATGTTCTCTTTCATGAGGTAAAATTTGCATAAGGAAATGCATATAGCTTAAGTATAAAATGCCTCTGACAAAATGTATGACCTATCTAAACCAGTAACTATAACCATCTATAATATAATGGCTACCTTGACAATGTCCTTAATTCATTTCCTTGTCATTCCTTTCCTACAAATATGCTTTTGGTTATTGTAAGGAAAGAAATGGAAAATATATTCTTTGCCAATCACAAGGTTCTTGGTCCAGTCCCCTATAAGTAAAAACAAATTAACAAGGGAAAATTTACACATTTATTTAACACACATTATATGTATGTATACTTCAGAAGAAAAGGCCCATACAAATGGAAAAATCTATGAGCTTTGTGGAATGTATATTAATGCATATGTTTGGAAGACAAAGGGTTGTGAGCTAGTGACAGTCAACTGTGTAAGGCATGTTGCTTAGAAATGACTGTGTGTTCCATTTCTTCTTTGTTTCATTCTTCCTTTCTATCCTCTGTGGGATCTGCTTCAAAGCAAAAGTGACAAGAAGAATTTTACTTTCAATGATCTATTTTAGGAGACAAGGTAGATGGGAGAATGTCAAAGAGATTCTGCTTATATCTGTTTTTCAGTTTCCTTCAGCTTAAACTGTTTGCTAGGCCAGGATGTCATATTTTGGGTCAGTGTGCCTTGAACTTGCATCACGTCTTCTTAAATTTAGAGTACATTAGACTCTTACAGAGTGCAATAAAATCCCTGTCAAAGCATCATATTCTGCATAAATATTAACACTCATATGGAAACTCAAGGAGTCTAAATAGATAAAAATATTGAAAACAAATTTATCTTTTCCATATCCTGGTGGTGAGGAGAGTAGTTTTGCTCTTCTCTATGATGATACCTGGAAGCGTTTCCTCCTCCCAGGCCCCAAAGCTATGAGTGTCTGCTTTTTTAATCAAGAGGACTTTGAATTTTCATTAATGTTTTTTATATCACTAGTCCCCTTACCTTTGCTACTAAATAGTATTGTATCAAGCACATATCACAACTTATTTAGCCATTCTCATTTTGATGTGTATCTGACTTGTTTATTTGCCTACAATGAAAATGTGCCCATATTTTAAAGCAACTGGAGAGTCTTTGGTGTGCAGCTGGCAGAGAAAAGACAAATTCAATAATTGCTTTATGTCTCTATTTAAATATACTATGTCTCCTGGCAAACCAATTAGAATTTTGTAAAAGCCATACATACTTTTGCCAGACCATTTAGACATATCTCAGTGAATATTAGCATACAGCACCTATGAGCCTTTTTTGGATATCTGTATTATTTCTTCATTGACTTATTCTTTTCTTCTTCCATTTATGAATCCACATTGAGCCCTGTACTATGTCTTTGGACCTAAAATTTATTGAATACAGCTCATTCCTTGTGTTATTAGCCTACAAAAGGAGCCAGACATCAATCTACATAAACATAAAATATATGATTAAAAATCAATCTAACAATAAAGAAGGTATGGTACCCAGAGCTATTGTGATATATAGCACAAGGGCATGATACTATCTTTGCATAGGGAAAGGGAAAGATTCAGACAGAATTCTTTAAAGACATTTAAGTTGAAATTTGTATGCTGCATAGAAATTTAACAGATGCAGCAGAAGACGGATGCAAAAGTGCAATCTAGGCAGAAAGAACAACACATCAAACAGCCTTGAGAAGTAAAAGAGCACGAGAAGCAGAGAAACTGGCCAGAGCTCTGTGTGGCTTAATAACAGGCAGCTATACTGATGGTTAAGAACTTCAGTCTTTCACCCTCTCTTCTGCAATGTTCCCTGAGTCCTGAGTGGGTGAAGTTTAATACAGGAGTCCTGTCCAGGGATCTGCACTGTGAAGATTTCTCTATACTTTGGTCTTTTGTGGCCTTTTGTGTTCATGGTCCTCTGTTGCATGAATGAGCTTCATTGATGATAGATGAGAGATGCATTAGTTTTCTCTCTACCTCTTGTTCCACTCTTTTCCATGAGCTTTAGGTGTAGAGGTCCCATTGTAGATGTGTCAGTTAGGGTGAAGCTCTGTGATTGTATGTTGCAAAAGGAGCTTCTTTGAGGAGTGGTGACTGGAATACTTGTCTGCAAATATAATGACCAGTACTTAGCACATAGTAAGAAATTGCATTTGTCTGGGGATGCGACAGCCTTGCGGTTTTCTCTAAGATCTATGACCTCTCCAGCCATGTGTATTTTGCTATGTTTCTAGTACCACACATGAGCTTGCAATGGAGTCAACGTGCATAAAACACATGCAAACTCAAGCAGACAAAAATCCACCATAGAACTGTGGAAATTGGCAGAAGGTCCCAATCTCAGTTGAAGAACTATTGGCAGCTGATTATTGCTGTGTGAGGAAGATCTGATCTTCTTAAAGGGAGACACTCTAGATAGGATGCCTAGACCTCGGTGAATGAACTTGTACTGAGGGATGTCTGGGGATACTATCTTGTCTCAAAGAGCCTTAACACAAATGACGGAATGCGTGAAATCTAGTTGGGGGTTTATGGGAAGATGCCACTGGGGAAGAGGGTATAAAGCTGATTAAAATGTTCTGTATGAAATACAAAAAAATCAATAAAAAGTTTACAAAAAAGAGTTTCATGCTACAGCAAAATACAGGACTGATTACTCATAGCCTTCATTGACCAAAGTAAGCATTTTGAGCTGCATCCTTAAAATAACTGAAATTATTAAAGCATCTACCTTAAAAAATATCACTCTGGTTGAAATATGGGTAATATGTTCAAATAGAATAATATGAGAGCAGAAAGAAGATTTTGAAAGGTAAGTTTTCAAGGGCTGGTGATGTCGTTCAGACTAGGGTGATGAACACTGAAAATATGAGTTATGGACAGAATTGAGATCATTCAGGAAGGTGAAAACAGGAATCGGGGATGAGATATGGCTATAGTGCCTTCACCATGTTTGAGACTATTTTACGGTTTTAACTTGCATGAGTGGGTAGTAATATCACTATTTACTCTACATGTATGGTGCTTCAACTTGCAAGGTCTTGTGCATACACATGCCTACAAAATCTCTGGTGCCAAAAAAACTTTATTCCTTAAAGCTGAAAGGAAAATTGCACAACGGTACTGTAGGGTTGTTATATTTTTGTTTATATGAGTTGAGACACTGACACTAACCAGTCAGCTTTTGATAAACTAGAGAAAGCAGCCCAAGCCCTACATTGTGGCATATCTACAGTTTCCAGATGAGCGTATCACATATCACACTTATGACACTGAAGACTGACTTAAAGCACTGATGTGGTTCTAGAGAGTCTCGAACAATACTTCTTGAGATTTGTGAACAATTAGGTAGCAGTTCTACAGTTCAAAAGGGGCATTGATACCCACAATCTGCCTTCTGGTGGCCACTTAAGGAAACTGCTCAACTGTACATAGGAAAGGGAGTTTTATGAAGTGGAAGTTGTCAGTAATTTGACAATAGATGATCCAGAGACTACAGTTGCGAGTAAGGAAAGAAGGCAGTAAATCCCAAAATAAAGGGTATATAAAGATCTAGCAGATAAGTTATTGGATTTAGGAAGCCCTTTAATGCCTGGTGGCCTAAGTCCTGCTCCATCACAGCAGGTATTACCATCAAGGAGAGAAAAGACTTGTTAACTGGAGAAAGCAAGTTGAATTTGAAGATCAAAGATCAAATCAATATCCACATTAAATGGTTCATTGCCTCGTACCAGCAGGGACTTGCTTGGCAATGCATCAATTTCAGGAAGATAGACTCTTCCTAACTGGAAATAGGATGTTTTATTCCACTATGACTCTTGCTTTCTTTTGGATTACTTTTTACCCTTTGCCTCAAGTGGAAACCTCATGAGAGGAATGATCATGTGGTTTCTGAAAAGCCCATCTGCTCTATGCATTTTTTGTCCATCTAGAAAACCTGGTTGCTTTCAAACAGATTCTGAAACAAGACAGGCATCAAGGTTTACCTAATGCCAGACTTCCTTATGTTTACCTAAGGCAAAAGGTTGAATCATGGTGGGAAATTTTTTTCATCTGTTTAAAAAATAGTGACTATTTGCAACTCATATAAGGGCTAGAAATTCATGTTTAAGAGCGCTATTTGAAATTTTTATGATTCAAGATCAACAGAGGCAATAGTCATTAGCAATGTATATTTGCTAACTTAACCAAGGTGTTTATGTGCCTACAGTAGATATCAATTTATGAACCTATTAATTTTATCTGAATCCAGGTAGACTCTTAACTATGAAACCTTACAATCATGCAGTAGTCAGTTCGCTAACAGAGTTGCTTCCTAAAGTGTGTAACTTGCTACCAAGAAAGGTATAGAATGTGCAGTAGGTCTCAGAAGGAAAACTTTAGTGATAGTAAAATCACATTGCAGAATGGTCCCCTGAGAATGATCTTTCTAATAAATTTATCATAGAAAATGTCCTCAACACCTTGACAACTCTAAGGGGGATTTATTTGAATATTATGATTCTAGAATTGACTGGGGCTTGTTTTTTACTCATTGTAACTTTTCTATATAAGAATCACCTTTAAAATTTAATCTTTAAAGATGTTTGAACACAGGAACATATCACTTGTTTAAATGGGATATTTAAGAGTTGTTTTCTATGTTAAAGTATGGTAAATAAGCACTTTCAGAATATTGCAACTGTGTTATCTATTCAGGAATTTCATGTAACCATTATGTGAAAAATATTACTTCGGTCCCTTCTGAAATAAGTGCATTCTGTCTTATTGTAAGGGATCCTGGGGTTATGTTAGTCAATCATTCTCCTTTTCCCACATTTTCGTCACATTTGGTGTCCTGAATGCCTGTCAGAAATTCATCTACATTGTCCCCAACACATACTGTCATAGCCAGTTTTAAAGAATACAGTATAAGTAACTGTCCCTGATTTAAAATTCATGCTTTGCCCATTTTAACTATCAGTTTCATTTTTCAAGGTAAAGGTTTCTTAGCATTGAAATATCAACTAGCCATATGATCATTTTCTCAGAAAAAAAAAAAAAACACAGAAGGAAGTTGACAAGTGAAACACACTTATTTTAACGCAAATTATCTAATTGGGTCAGATTTTGCCTGAAGCTTTTCCCTGTAGGTTGTTGGGAGTCAGTCAATAGATTATCTTTTTACATTTGAATTAGAGTCTTTTCTTCAAATAGACTGAAATGTTTAAAAAATTCCTTTTAGGTAATAAATTTGAATGTTATTAATTACCCTGTCATCAATGGAGATAGTGTGCATATATATGCATATATATGTAATATATATACATATATTAATTGCTACATTGCAGAAGTGCTTTACTATTATATAGGTATCCGATCATTCTCTGAAATCAACATACTTCTCTTCACTTTTCATGAGACTTAAAATTTTGTACCTAATAATAATGGCATGATATTTTCTGTAGGTGAAATCAGCAGAATCAATATCTATCTCATTCTATTACTTAAATTTTCTTCCATTCAGCAGGAAAACTACTTAGTAACAACACAAAAGTATCTCCCTAGTATATTTCATTGTTTTCTGTTCCACAGCAAATCACACTTATCAAATCTTGAATTTCAATGAAGGCAGGCTGAGAGATGCAAGGTGATAGGAGAGATATAGTTCATCTCGAAGCAATGATTCCATGGCATAAAGGGACTGGTATGTTTTGCCAGAGAAATAGCATTAAGCAATGATTATAGTCAGTTTTCCTTTTGTAAAGACTTCATGTAATTTCCCTAAATCCACAGAACTTAATAGAGACAGGGCTCACACATTGCAAAGAGGGAATCACCTATTTAGAGCACATCAGAAAAAATAAAAACGTTTGAGTGACAAATCCATTATTAATTTAAGATAATGTGTTTGTCAAAGGTTCTAATGTACCTTGATAAATTCAATCCACTGTTTTCCCATGAGAGAAATCTAGGCTAAAAAAGTGGTGCTTCTACTTGAAAATGGTTTACCCTTTGCATGGTCAATCATGTAACAGTGCATGTTTCACAGTACAGGCCATCAACCTTACAGTCAATGCTGTGTTCTATCTTTTCTATTGCATAAGACTGTGGCATTTCCTTTCTGGTTGACTTGTCATCCTACCTCTCTCTTACCTCACATTCTCCGTTACTTGAGATGTAGGTGCTTTTATGAACTGCTAATTTGCCTATAATGATTTTAGACAATGAACAAAAGAGAGGAAGGGAGGGAAAGAAGAGAGAGAACAGCTTGCCTATTCAAAACACTTTATCATCACCCCCATGGTGAATTCAAATTGCTGATAGGAAGAGGATGCCAATTTCAGTAAAAATCCATAACCAACCCCATTCCTCTCATCTCTGTCCCTGCAAGCATCTCTAACAGGCTGGCTCCTATTCCTTAAACCAAAATTCCAGGATTACCTTCCGAAACCAGATTAACCACTCATCCTACCATAGATTCTTAAGTTATCTTCCAGGCTTCCCCCTCACCAGCAAATTCCTAGCCTCAGGATCAGGCAGACAGACCTGCTCAGCCAGGGCCATGGAGATGCTTGGAAGGGAACACAGTGCCAGATAGAAGAGACCTCTCTTAGAGCTAAAAACATGCAGTACAGCACTCATCAAAGAAACTTCTTTTTGCAACAGATGGAGGCTACTGCAGAGTTGCCATCTGGTCAGTCATAGAGAAGATACATCTGGAAGATGCCCGGTACTAGGTGACATATCTGCAGTCCAATTCCTACAACCAACGCTTATGGAACATAGAAGAATATGGGGTAGAAAGAAGGGAATGCACTCAACTCTCACCAGTGAGGCTTCCATATACATCAGAGTGCCTTAAACACAGCAGGCTTCAACTGGCCAAGTTTTGAGAATAAGGACTATAATGTTAGAATGGAATTTGAATATGGAACTTCACCCACCTATGGATCAGGGACCATTGGGGAAGAGGAGGTAGAAAGATTGTAAGAGCCAAGGCTGGTTCATGAACGTATGAGGTGAGGCTTCTAGGCCAGTGGAGGTTTGCTTATGTGTGCCTGCGGCGGTGGCATCCAATGCAGGACCCATGTCAGCTCAATTAAACAAGGGCCCAAAGGGGAGGCAAGGTGGTGGGTCAGCACTAGATCAAGAACTATTTGAGACTGGTTGCTGCTAGGTGAGGGAGAGTACTACTTACAACCAATGGATGGGCTGACTAGGTTCCAGTGTACACATTTACACTGAAGGACATTTGGGTACAAACACCTGAATGAATAAGACTCAGAATGTATGGCAGAGGGTTTGGTGGGGGAGGAGGGCATAAATTGGGGAGGGGGTCTGGATGTAATTGGGAAATATTGTATGAAATTTTAAAAGCTCAATAAAGAGTTAAAGAAAATCCATAACCACATACACGTGCATGAGTGTTCTCACAGACACAGACATAGATGCGCGCGCACACACACACACAAAATCACATGTCTCAGGCCCACTAACATATCAGTGAGTTATAATTTCCTCAAGCGAAAAGAAACTATTGGAAAATATTTCTTACACTAGAGTTAGATTCACCTCTGTGTCTCCTATATGGCACTGCAACTGTGTTATGCCTTTAATTATTCAGGCACTTCAACAAACTGGACCTCTTTTCATTTGCCTTGTAGAAGAAATGGCAGATAAGTAGAAAACAGGCTCATTTCCATGATATCTTTCATTAAATTAAGCTTTAATCATTACATGGTCTTGTGTATATTGCCTTCAATTCATTGCCTAAGTTACCTCCTTGATTTATGTGTGTTTATTCTCCTTAAAAGCACAGATTTATCACCCCCACCAAATTTTCAAACTACCAATTTTTTGAGTCTCAGCTCAATTTTTCTTTTCTAAGGCAGCATTTATGAACTACCTCCAGACTGGTTGGATGCTTGCCTAAGTACTTCCATAAGAGCTTTTGCCTATGCCTTGGACACATTGAATCTGATTCTGTCTTTTTTCTCTACTAGAGCCTGTGAAACTTGAGGGGAAAGCATGGCTTCTTTATTCATTGTTTTCCACAGCATGTTTCAGCAAATCTTTTTAAAGAGGTATGCAATTGAATGAATCAAAGCATTGTTTGAATATATAGTTTAGCAATTTAAGTTAACAGAGTCTTAGCTGATCTAAACAGCATGAGAAAACAACTGTCTCCTTGTACAATTTTATGATTTGACTTATTTTGAAATATATACAGTCAGAATGTCATCTCTATAGCTGTATCTGTTTATGTCTCACTTAGTGATTGTGCAGTTGGAAAATTCCTATGATAGCCCTCAGTTGTTAGGTAAACTTAGAAGGGCATTCTGTGGGTGACAGCTGTCCCACAGAGTACCCGCTTTGGCCTATCTTCACTAAGTCCCAAATCACTGGGTAATTTTCCCTCCAGTGCCTACCTACATTGAAAAGCCCTCAGTAATTGTTTTCAACCCTGTGGAGGCAGTTAAACTCTTCAGTTAGTAAGGACACAACCCAATTGTAGGGAGAACTGCTAAATCTTTTGGATAAAATCAGTAATGCTGATACTAAGATACTGGATGCTTAGATTCGGCACACTTTTGTAGAGGAATTTCTCATTATCCTCAATACAGTGTTAGAAGATCTATTTTCTGAAATGCAAATGTCATAAGACACCTTCATATGCCAAATCCTTAAATATCACCATGTTTTAAGGGGAATCTAAAATTCTAAATTTCTCATGCAAATGTACTAATGGAAATCCTCATTATTGTAAAGAAGCTCAAATAGGTTAGTTTTCAGAGTTCCTTTCCTTTGTGAGTTTCAGGAAACACTTGTCATTTACTATGCTCATATAATTGAAGAGCTAGAAAATAATTTTTTTCTGAACATGTGGCAGAGCAAATTATTACACAGGAGGGGGTTAATGAAATTGTCTGGCAGTGGAGTAAATAATCTAGGGACAGAGAACTGGATATTAGGTTGATTAGAGACTTGGTGCCCTAAATTATGCCTTGTTATAGGTAGGGAGTCCACGCAATGCGTTTAACTGAAAACAAATGACTTGAATTAGCAACACTGCACACCTAATGCTTTGATGATGATGAGACAGTTTCTGTTTTCTATAAAAATTTGTCCTTATAGCTACAAAGTGTATTTATACTAAAATATTTGCTTTCTGATCCTGCCATAATCCATTCATGGTGAAATGGGTAATGACTTTGCGAGACATTAATGAAAGCACCAACAAATATGCTCTCCCAAACACAGTATCTACTAATTATGTTCTCCATAAATTCAAAAATTATAGCTTTAAAAGTATGCAATTGCAAAATAATGAAATGTTTATGAATTTATCTATTTAAGAGCTTACATGAACTTTTGAAGTATTCCAGTACATCCTCCCCTCCCCTACTTTATAGATCAGAAAATGAGAGTAAGAGAAATTACTTTCACAAAGTCCCATACCTCCTTGGTAATCACATGGTTAGCCACAAGACGAAATTCTTTTCTTGAAATCTTTGTAATTTTGATTTACATGCTTAATTGTTTTATGGAGTAGCATTGTTCTAGCTTGGTATTAGTATAAAAATGTACAAATACATGGGGAATATTAGTGAAGCCATGCACTGTCCAGATAGGTATATTTATTTTGTAATATTGTTATTTTTCTGAAGTATTACAATGTCAATTTTGGAATTCCTTAGCCTATTTCTAGGACAAGGGAAAGTAGGATGGTTAAACATCTCTTTTGTGTTTGTCAAAATGTGTTTTAGCATGAATAATTTTATTAAGTTCTTGTACTTTTGGAAGGGATGATGCTAAAACTCCTTCTCTGGGGTAGTAACATCCATCCCTCTTTCCAAGGTCTCACAGATAAACTGAGGTACAATTTTAAAAGTGTTCACTGTGGGGAACCAATGAGTTTATTGAACTTATTTCTGGAGCAGTTGGGTGAGGGGTTATTTACAGAAATGTGGGTGCTCAGTCTAAGGCCACACTGGCACGTCTTCACCCATCGAGCAGCTGTGGATGATAGTTGCCCCATAGCAGAAAAATGGACTCCTCCTCCCTTAGTGTTCCCTAGCATATACAGTCTAGCCCTTCCCCTGAGGTCAAAAGCCCAGCATAGATTAGGATGTTTGGCTAGATGCTCAGGGGAAGTTCCCATTATGTTCTCTCACCCTTCTTTCAATGAAGGTTGATCAATTTTTAAGAAGTCCAGCTGTGATGGTGTTCTACAAGGAGGCACGGCTGAACTCTGGAAGATGGCATCTGTCTGGCTTAGTGGACAGCCCTATATAACAGAGGAAAATAAGTGCTTTTAAAGAAATTTCCTGTTAAAAAAGCATGAAAGTTAAAATTCAAAACTTTCACTGATATAACGAGGCAAAAATGATATGTGATTTGAGAGAGTATCAGAAGAAAATTTCATCAGTTTGTGATAAATCTACCCAGTATTTTTTAAAAAAATAGTGAATATGTATCTGTCAACAGGATTCACATGCATATATGTATTTTATCATATCATAATTAATCGATAAAGGTAATTATTATTTGAGAAGGAATAGAAGGTAGCATCAAAAATAAGTTATCTAAACATAGACTTGGGGAAGTGGGTAAGAAACCTCAACCCTATCTGAAGAACTATTGGGAACTGAAGAATTCTGGGAAGGAAATATTTGGTCACATTTAAGGATGAGACACTTAGTAGGTTAACCAGGTTCAAGTGGATGAACCCACACTGAAGGGTTCTTGGGGAAACAAATCTGATTTTATGGGCTTTCATATATTATATCAGAGTACAAAAATTTGATATTGGGTTAGAAAGGGGGTAGAGATATGGGAAGGGATATAAATATTATCTAATTATATTGCATAAAATTCCCCAAAATTTAAAAGGCAGTAAATAAAATATTTAAAAAAATACATTGAGTAAATATGATGCAAGGAAATTTTGAATTGGAGGAAGAAAGGAATGGTGATATACTGAGAGGAGAAGTTACTAGGTAAGCTTAACAGCTATTACACAATTTATTAATGCATTCAATAATTATTTATTGTGGTCCTATTCAAATCATATTATGCATTGCTCAGGGTTCTAAGAATTTATTAGTTAACAGGACAGAAATATTTCAACTGACAAAGAGGACGCCACTGAGAAATTTTCTCTTCACTCATTTGGTTCAATTATTAGATTGTATAATCTGTATATATTAGCTTCACTAGAAGACTGATATTTAGAGGAAAACATTTTTTTCAAAGCAGGACCATTTTATGTTTGAAAGTTACTTTATCTGTATATGAAATGATAGACCTCTCTTTCCATAAGATAAAATGAATGTATATCACATCATGAAAATTAGATTGAATTAAGGCACTAAAATTTTAACTAAGGTGGATCATCCATGAATGAAAAAATTAAAAAAATATATTTTAAATGTGTTACAAGGCTCAGGTCCTAGTTTTATACTGAGAAAAAGAAAATGATATGTAATTTAGAGTGAAGTATTGAAAATAGACCTTAAATCGTGTGTGTGTGTACATATATATGAATATAAGTTAAATGAAATTGTGTGAAGGTTGAAATAAACTTTATAAAGAAGGGTAGTGTAGGAGAGGACATGCCAGGCTTAAGCACAGGCGCACTACAGAACACTTTGAGAGCGCAGCCCGCGTTTCTGCAAAATAGCCAACCTACAATCTGCATAGATGAGGGGATCTATCAGGAAGTGACACATCAACTTATGGGACACTGGGGACAGGGGGAAAGATATATAAGGCTTGCACTCCCCAGCAATAAACGAGTTTGTACCACCTCGCCTAGTGCCTGCTCTCACCTGACTCCCAGAGTCTGTGTGTTGATTCCTCACCACTCACCCCCACCTCAACCAGAACCCTCGTTCTCTGCAGCCCCTCGTGAGCTGGACCCATGAGGAAACCCACAATAGGGTAGGTGGGAATTGATTCACAGTGTGGTAGTGAACAATGTCCTTTCTGAAGTACTATGAGAGGAGAATTGGAGTTGTGTTTGTGTACAAATGTACTATGGGTTAGGATTTAGCTGAAGTATGTTTGTAGTCAGAAAAACATACTTGTGAAGATACTTAGAAAGGGTAAGCATGACCTTTTGCATGAACTTTTTTAATATGAGCATCAAAATCAGTTCCTAAAGAACATAAGTTGGCCTATGAACATTATAATTAACACAAATTAGAAAGTGAGCTTGGCATGGTGGCACACACTTTTAATCACAGGACTCAAGACGTGGAGGCAGGTGAACCTCTGTGAGTTGGAGACCAAACTTGTCTACATATTTCTGGGTCAAACAAGGGTTACACAATGATAACTTGTCTCAAAATAAGTTAGTCTTTAGTGCTCTCTTTAGTCATAGGTATTTGGCTATGTTAGGTACCAGGCATGAATTCCCTCCTACTGAGTGGGCTTTAGGTCCAATTAGACAGCTGTTGGTTACCCCTAAGGTAAAAGTGTCACTACTGAACCAATGGAGGTGTTTTGCTGGGATTATCATTGCTGAGATTTATAGGTTCTATAGCTCGGTTGTAGGATGATTGATGAGTTTTCTCTCCTGACAAATCACATAGCACCTTCTGGTACTATCACAGATGGTTTTCAGGGAGGAGGCTTCCAGATCAATTCTAGCCCAATTGTTCCAAGACTCATGTCTGGAGTATCTGTCATCTTCAGCAACAGGATAGTGATCCTTTTATTTTTATTTTATTTTATTTTATTTTTGAGATAAGACAAGAATCTGCAGCCTCTGCCGGCCAAGTGCTGGAACTAAAAGTGTGGGCTACCACACCTCACCTAGCAATAGGGTCTTGCATTCAAGTTCTGCATATAACCAAGGACTATGGCAATAGCTTATATGTATTTTGGGAATCTCTTGGACTACTCTGACCAGCAACTTGTAAGAAAGTTTCCATTGCCTGGCACTGTGATTTTTGTTACATAGCCTTCAGATAAACACACGTGTGTGTGTGTGTGTGTGTGTGTGTGTGTGTGTGTGTGTGTGTGTGTGTGTGTGTGTGTGTGTGTGTTTCAGTAGCTTATGAAATAATATATTTACTTATGGTTTTTCAGACCACCTCAATATTATTTATCAGTTTTCTCCCTTTCCCCGTGTGTAGCTCTCCCTTCCCTTCCCTAGCTAAATTCTTCTCACATTTTTCCCTTTCCTCCTTGATAACCCCTGTAAATCAATGTAATTTCTTTCTAAATTCTTTATATTAACAGATAAATGTAGCTCTCACCTTTCATCGAAGAATCTCCCTTTTGCAATAGATGGAAACACTTTTAAAGTTCCAAAACTGGTCAAAATGCAAAGAATAAGTAACTATAAGTTACCAATCACACCTGATACACCTACAATGCAGCCCTTACACCTAAGGCTCAGGTAAGATCACCAAAGAAGGAGTCGATAGATTTTAAATGCCAAAGGATCATGATGCCTGGTGCTAGATAGTGCCTTCTAGACAGGATAGGGAAGCTGTACCATGAAATATCCAAAATGTGGCGTAGACCAGTCTGACCTCAATGTCACAGAGATTCACTTGCCTGTGCCTCCACAGTGACAGAATTAGAGGCATGCACCTCCATGCTTGACTATGAAATCCTTAGAAAATTAAAAATGAAAAATAACTACCTTGGCTTGGATATACATAATCTGAAAATCTGAAATGCTCCAAAATCTGAAACATTTTAAGTCTCTCATGATATGTAATAAGTTTTGGATTTTGGAATACTTCTTGTACCAAGGAATTTGAAAAAAAGATAACTCTGTAACATGAATGTCATATGCAGTATAATTCTAAAATCTGGAGTGAGGGTGACTTGTTGAAGACCCTTGTGAAATGCAGGGTTTGAGTAAGATACTTCATTATTTATTATTCCTTGATATTACTGTACTGCATGGAGTACTCGTTACCTAAAAATTTACCTAGATAGTATACTACTGAATCTAGCATTACCACATATACAATGACCTTATCAATGAACTTTCTATCGCCTTGTGAGAAAAAAATACATGAAAATTGGAAATTTGGTTTCATTTCCCTTTTATAATTTGAAACTTTATTATTTCTGTAATTTTTTGAAAATAATTTTATGCTCCAGAAAGCTAGATGTTGCATTCATGCAATAATCTCTTATTATTGCATATACATAGTTTTGATCTTACTGAAAAACCGTAGGAGGCCTATAAAATAAATAAGATTTGTTGAGGACATTCTTTCTGAATTCAGCCTCAAAACGCATAGATTGGATTTTTGATGTTGGGGAAAATATGGATTACATGAATAGAAGTATAAGTTTATTTTATTTTTATTTATGTGTATGCATGTAAGTGTGTGTGTGTGTCCCGTGTGTGTGTGTGTGTGTGTGTGTGTGTGTGTGTGTGTACATTTGGAAACCAGAAATGGGGGTTCAATCCCCTTGAACTGGAATTACTGGAAAAGGAGCTACCTAATATGGTAGGAACCAAACTCTAGTCCTGTGGAAGACCAAAAAACATTTTTTATAGTTCAGACATTCCCTCAGCTCCAGAAGCACAACTGAAACGGAAATATATTTCATTTGAGGAGTGAGTATGGGGGAGGGAGACATTAGAAGTACTTTGTAAATAGCATATTTATGGCTAGGAGTGGTAGTGCATGCCTTTCATCCCAGAACTAGGGAGACAGAGACAGGTGGATCTCTGCAAACTCAAGGTCAGCCTGGTCTACAAAGTGGGTTCCAGGCCAGCTGAGGCTACAGGTAGACCCTGTATCAAACAAACAAACAAACAAGCAAATAAACACCACATTTTTATATCAACCAAAGCATTGGCTACTAATGTCAGGAATCATAAGGGTAAAACGGAGTTCTCATCAATTTCTGAGCACAGAATACTGACACTGACCTATATATGTTTTTAGGTAAAGCTGTTTAAAAGTACTTAAGAAGACTGCAAGAATCTTTTATCCAACAAAACTTGCCAACAATGTGACATAGTCAGAGAATAAGGCACTTAGATAATAAGATACAAGGAGAGGTGTAACACCTTATTAGGTATTCTCCAGAAGACTTTTCAGTTTTGACTGATGGGGCAAATTAGGGAACTTGTCTGTACTCTGTTTAACATCTATTCACTGTGTTCTATTTGTAAAGCTTTTATGCCGATTATTCTGCAATCTAATTTCATTAAAATTTTATTTGGCTATCTTCTATGAAACACCTGGCCTTTCTTTTCAGCTTGGCTGCAGACTAGAAAAGTAAGAGGACAAACTGAATATGCCAAAAAAGAAAAAAAAACCCTGTAGAACTGTTTGTGGCTAGGGTGAAGTATGAATGGTACATATCTGAGATCATCCTGGAAGGTTTTGAGATTCAGAAGTTTAAAAAAACACTGAGTAAAGGCTTTGTATCTGTCATCAGTCCTTACTAACTCCCCCATAAGCTTAATCCAACATGGGACTGTGTAACAGTTAATAAATATTCTTCCCTTTGTCATCCCTTAGACCTTTAAGAATCACCAAATTGTTAAATAATGAAGGCCTTGTATATAAAGATCTGTAAGGGTAGGTCAAAGAAACATTCCTCAAAGCATAAAAATCTTTTTGAAGGAGTTAATCACTAGGATGTTGGTCAGACCTAAAAGAAAGTGATAAGTAAGTCACGTAATTCCGTGAAATATGAACTTTTGCTTGAGTGGCTTGACCCTCCTTGTTGCCCTTCAAAAATCAAAGAATATTTTTGCAACCAATGTTATTTGTAAAAATTCTCTTCAGTTACATCAAGCAGGGATCATGAATTATGATTCTTCCAAAGAAATGATTAGATGTAACTGAATGGGATGCGATTAAAAGCACCATTGCTGATCTTGAGCATTTACATTTTACAGATGTTTTATTAACTCAGGGATATTAAGAATGCTTTAAAATAAAGATGTTATGGAGAAAAATCCCTAATAACTCATTATTTTACAATGCACATTTCTAATACATGCCAAACAGAAATTCATTGATATATTTTGGAGCCTGGTAGCTTTTAGTTATGTCTTGCTCAAGTTTAATGGTTTTGAGTGTGCAGTTTAAGAAGATAAATATTTTTCTATGAGATAGGCAAGTGTATTTTTGCTGTGTCTATAATTCTACCCAAAATGCTGTGAATTATGTGAATTTATGTCATTCTGAATGTTTTAATTATACAAGGAAAGAAAAGGTAGGTGAATATAAGTCAGAAACAATGTTCTAAAATTTGCATTAGAGTTAAGACAATGATAAAACATGTTTGATTTCAGGTGGAATGCACAGATTCACATCCTCACCAATGTCATACATTAGTGCATTGCCTCTCTATTATTTTGTAAAATTAATGCATATGAGATATACTGGGAAGTAAAAAATTCTTTTCATATACATTAGACAGCAACTGTGGTGGTTTATAGTGAAAAGAAAGCCATTAGCCACTCTATGTTCTTACAAATAAAGACTGTGTATGTTTATAACTAAATTACTAATTTGCTGAATGAAAGGCAGCAAAGGCTCTTAAGAATCAGAAAATCATGTACACAAATTAATGTTTCCTCATATATATTAGCTGTGTTATCCTGGCTGGATTACATGGGTATGATGTGGTGAATTGGGACCCATGACTCTCAAACTATAATGTTGAGGTCCTAATACCTAGCACCTTAGAGTGTGGCTCTATTTGAATATAAGGTTTTTGATTATGTAAACATTAAGTCCCTGGTCTGGGCCTTAATCTAATATTGTTAGTGTCCTCATAAGAAAAAGTCTTGGGGGCAGAGAAAAATAGGGCATCCCTTGAAGACAAGGAAGGTAGTCATCTGCAAGGCAAAGAGGAAGTTTACAAAAGAAATTGATCCTGTTGACAATGTAATCCCAAACTCGTAGCATCCAGAATTGTGAGAAAATATTTAATGCTGACCCCTCAGTCTGTGGTACTTTGTTAATTTTCACATTGAATGGTGATTGTAAAATGCTTGGCCCACACTCAGCATGCAATGAATTTGGGTTCCTTTGTACCTATGTATTGTACAGCGACACTACAATCGTTCTTGTTTTATTTTCCCCCATTCAGTATTTGTGGTATAGCTATTTGTAATAAATTTGTAAGAATGTTTTCTGAAAATCATAGTATATATACTGTACCTCAGGATTTTTACATGTAAATTGGGTTATTGGAGTGAAACAACTTCTTTCCCATGCCTTCTTTTAACCCTTTAATTGCCAGTTTGCTGGGATACTTTGTTAGTCAACGGCACAAACTCATGAAGTATTGAGCAGATGTATCTCACAAGTTAGCAAATTTTGGTGGAGAAAATTAAAAATTCCAGAGACTTGAAATAGACCTGGTTAAGTCTTTGTTTTAGCCTGGGATTAAAATGTAACAAGGAAAAGAAAATTCTGTCTTTCTCTAGCCTCCATTTAGCCTGAAGTGCACACACCTTTGCCATCATATTAAGAGAAATGAACTTTTGGTACTAAATTACGAGGCTAAGTGAAAGTCCAGATAGTGAATCCAGTCAACTTCAATAATTTTTCACAATGTAGGAGAAAGAGCAGAAACCTTGGCAGACCATAAGTGATGTGCTGGAAAATAGCTTGATATTATTTATGAGGCTGGATATTATCAGGACATTTGATTGGCTTTGAGGTTTATCTCAGTAATATTTGAATTCTCTATTGGTAATAAGTAATCTTTTCAGGAAGTAACTCATATTTTTTACTTTCCTATATACCTATATTTTAATCAAATAAAGACAGAGAGAAGGCTCTTAACGCTACCAAAACATACAAATTTTTAAAGGCAGAATCCCTTACGGTACTCAGCAAAATGTTCTGGACTGACTGGATCCTCCTAAGCATTTATATAAAGAAAATAGATAAGAAATAAAAGGAGGAAGGCTAATTTCAAGGGGGATTACCTAATAAATCAAACCAATACACTCTTCTTATATCACTTAGTTTTCCATCTGGGATCTGACAGGAAGGAGCTAATTTTTTATCACGCTGGAATTGTTTACCATTGTCGTTAATACTGGTATTCTAAAAACAGTGTCAGGTTCTGTGTTATTAGCAATAAATGAATGCTCTTCGATAGACCAAGGATTGATTTGGGATGATGAATTCCCCTTAGAAATTAGTATAAACCACAGTATAAGATGCTTTATAATCAGTGGTTGATTAAAAGGTAACAGAACAAAACTTTAACATCCACTCAATTTCTGAATATTGAAAGTATAAGTAATGTAAACAAATTTTGTGCAAGAATGTGATAATCTCCTCGGCTCATTTATTTCAAATTGTGTTTATTTTTTGAAATGTTGTTAGGAAGTTCACTTAATACTAAATATTCTAGGGACCTTTCAGTATAGGACAATTTTTCTCAACTCATAAAGTGATTGCTTTTTATACATTATTTGGATAAAATAATAATAATTTAATATTAATATTCTAGGGACCCCCAGTATAGGATAATTTTACTCATCTCCTAAAGTGATTCCTTTTTACACATTATATGGATAAAAGTAGATTACACTGACGTGAACAGTAGCAGGTGTTTCTGGCTGGTTTTGGACTTTTGACCCAAAGTTTTCTATTACACTTGGTTTTTCTTTACCTTCATGTAGCTGTTCATTTATTTTCTTTCTTTTACGATGCTACAAGACCTCAACTACTGCTTTGTGATGTTTAATTCATTTATATAAATATTCCAATAAACAAAAATTCAGATAGAGGTAGTGTTCTATATAATATTTGTCACAGTTTTCAGTCCTGTCATTTTATATTTAATAGAATGAATAAATACAAGTAATTTGGAAAGGGCATGCTATCGGGTGTTTTATTAAAAGAGATATGTATATTTTAAACTTCTCAAAAAAATAGAAGCATAGACTCTCATGCATAATGCTGTTAAACAATGAGTTGAATAACTTGATTTGGCTTGAAATATTCTTATTGGAAAAGAAACTAAAAACAAATATATCTTCACTAGTATCACATATTTTTTGAGCAAAAGCTTTGCTTTGTCTCAAGGGTGTTTGATTTTTTTATCTGCACGTTTGTATTTCTATAATGTATAGGCAGAAAAGATCATGGTGATAATTATTCACCACCCTTGGTATTTCTGATGGCATTCATTACAGTGAGGACACACTGGAAGATAAATTCAGAGAAGATAAATGACTCAGGTTTTATCTATAAACACAAACTACACAGAATGAAGGTTAAAAGGCAACCAAGCAGCCCTACTAAGCCAAATTATCATTCTGACTCATTTTTTTCAATAAATTGTGCAATTTCTTTAACTGTATTAGACTCACCAAATCAGTCATTCCTTGACATCATGTAGACACAGTCCTAAAATGTTGTCTTGGAGAAATGAGACCATTCTAACAGTTTCATTTTTCCCCTACCGTAAAAAGCTCTCATTTGGACTGTGAAAGAGACATTTTCCTTTTACAAATCCTTGAGAATTCACAATATTGGAATGCTCAGTTGTCACAATGTTATTTCCATTCATGATTTTCACTATTGTGATTAATGCCAAGTTAAGATTAGCAATCCTCTACAGAATTATTTTTTTTTATTTTTTGTGAATTTAAAGTGACATTTTCAAGTGTACTTATTCCATAAGTACATAAGTATTTACTAAGAGAAATTTAGTAACTGTCTTCAAGTATATGGTGTATAATGTGATGAATGCTAGTCAAAAAGATAATGTTGCCATTCAGATAAGTTAGAGACAAAAAGGTTGAAATTCCAACAATTCTCTAAATAAACAATTATGTATATTGAATAGAATTTTAATTGAACATACCATAAAGATTCTGGTATAGCTTTTAAAAGAATTTCAGGGGAGTATGTAAGTATTTTAGATTCATGAGTAAAAGATTCCCAAACCAATTATGGAAAAAAATTACATGCCTCCTGAATAGTTGTATACAAGATTGATTATATTTGAAAATTTAGAATAAAAATGGTCAATAAAATTACCATCACTAACAGGTTCAGAAGATGCAATATTTAACATAGTAACAGAGTGTGATTAACACCGAAAGCCACAACTGGCCAAAGTGTAAGAAATAAGAGACTGCAGAGTGTGTGTCCTTGGATAGGACTCCTATATTAGAACTCACCCACCCTTGACTTGGGACCATTGCAAAAGAGGGGGTCAAAACACTATAAGAGCCAGGAGTGGTGGATGACTACAAGGAAACAGAGATTTCCAGGCAACTGGGAACTTGCTCATATAAACTTACAGTAATGGTGTCAACATGCACAAGACCCATGCAAACTCAAGCAGACAAAAACCCAGCATAGAAGTCTGGAAATGGACAAGAAGCTTCAACCTTAGCCGAGGAACCATTGACAGCTGATCACAGATGGGTGAGGGAGAGTTGGTCTTCTTTAAGGTAGGAATGCTATATAGGCTGACCAGGTTCCAGTGGATGAATTCACAGTGAGGGACATCTGGTTCACAAACTTGACTTGATAGTCCTTAACATATATGACAGGATGCATGAAATATGGTGGGGGGAGCATGGGGGTGAAAATAATGGAGCGGCCCTAAATAGGATTAATTTGTATGAAATGCACACAAACACAATAAATCAAAAATTATGTTTACCCATAACAAAACAGTGTTTATAAATTATAAATGCATAACATAGCAAAGCAGTACAGCACAGCAGATAAGGATTCAATAAGTCTAGCTAACTGTGCCACTTCCTGTCCTTTTCTAACTTGAATTTCCTTGTCTGTAAATTAAAACTGTATGTTAATACACAGTTACATACGATACTTTAAAATGGGTTGTTTTATTATAGAGTTAATTACTTTGGTTAATTTATACATGATAGATTCCAAATCAAGAAATACTTCATACTACTACAGGAATATAATTTG
>NW_008355363.1:4703061-4712113 GCF_000622305.1 Nannospalax galili | reverse complement strand
ATTTGCTTTCTTTAGATTTATATCAATATGACAGTATTATATAAAGTAGTGTGTAAAAGAGGGTAAGAGTAGTTCCTAATTCACTGATATTGTTGAACGATTGAGGTAGATAATATTTATAAGGACTTAGTGATTGGAATATGGTGTAAACATTACTACTGTTGAACAACATTTGGTGCCCATCCACTCTGAGACATACAAAAGGGTCACAGTGCTCTTCTGTTTTCCATACTACCACAACCTCCCAGACAGCCTTCAGATTTATGCTAGGGAAAAGGAAGTACTTTAAGGCTAAAATACTTGGGAATGCCAACCATATTGCTAATGACTTGTATTCTGGAGATATGATAGAACTATGCTGGATAATTGTGGGGTTCAGAGAATCAATTATCATAAATACATGTGTGTGTATTCATGGATTAGTTGTAGTATATAAATATATGACATATATACATATACACATATATAGTTTGTTTTATACTATACTTCTTGATAACATGATATGCTACTATGCTATAAAAGTGACAAATGATTTTGCTATATATTCATGTATGCTAACATTCCCTTATATTATGCTGTATTTTGAGGTTTGCATCTTTTGTCTTCACAATAAACTCAGAGGGTAGAAGTCATAGCTATATATCATATTTATAACCATATGCATACAGTGTACCCAGTGAATATCTGTCAAATGAAGAAGATATTTCAAAATTTAAATCTATAGAAGACTGTAGTTTCCCATGGAATCTTTTAAAAAGGCAAATAAAAGTTTACCAGAGAGACTCACAACAGGTTTATACAAATCCATGAGCTCCAAAATTGTTCTCTCAGTCTTAACTTTTGTACATCCCAGAGGTCCAAAACAGAGACATAAAAATAATGCTTTATTGTCCCCTTCACCTCTCACAATGTTTCCGAATCCTCATTTTTTGATTGTCAAATGTTTCTCAAATCTTTTCTCTGTCTATCTCATAAAAACTTCAGTTTTAGGCACTATAGTTTCTTTCATGGGTAATTGATGCACCATTCTAACTCTCCTTACTTCAAGCTATGTCTTTCTCCAATCTGTTTTGACCTATTGATACAAAGAGGACTTTTGCTGAAACACAAACCTGATCATGTCACATACCTGCTTAAAATCAGGTACTTAGTGACTTTTTTTTTCTTAATGATTTTTTGATCAATTCCAATTTCTCTTAACTTGGCAAAGGCCTTACATGATCTCCTATTCCTCCCTTTCTCTGTGTTTTGGTCACAATTATTCGTAGCTATTAAAACTAAGTGTATTTTACTTGTGCTTCTTATTTTTTCCTTTAGCCTGCATTATTATTCTTTCTTTTCTTGACTACTCCTGTTTGTCCTTTAAATCTCAGCTTAGGCGATCATCTCTGTTGGGAAGCCTGACAGATCTCTCCCAAACTGATCATCCATAGGGCCTCCTACCTGCCCTCACACAATGTGTCACTGTTGTTAGACCAATGTTGACTGCTGTGAGGCCAATGTGAGTTTGAGCACCTGCTCTCTGTCAGCTACTGGAAGAGTGACCTTGAAAGAGCTGCATGGCAATAATAACAATACCCTGCCTGAATTGTTAAGATTGAGCTTTTAGTATAGCACTTGAAATAGCATTAATAAATGCTAGAGATCATTGAAGCCTTGCTTACAGAGACTACCTTCTAGATCCCTAAGTAAGTCACTTCATTTTCAGGTTTGTGAAACAAGTGTTTCCTCTTCTGTAACGTTTACAAGTGTATGTAAAGAACCCTGATTTAATGAAAAATATATACACTGCTTTTCCTAATGCAACAACCAATCTCATTCCATTCTTTTGGACAGTGTTGAAGGAAAGTGTGTAAGAATAAAAAAGGGATAACAAGAAAATTTTCTAAAGGACATAATTTATACTCAACTCATGTTTTGTGAGGCTCAGACCATTGTGTCTTTTAATTATAAAGATATCGTTTAAATATGGAAGGGATTCTTTTTCTAACATTTTTGCACATATTTATTTGTATTTTTTATGTGTATGAGTGTTTTTCCTGTCTGTATGTTATGCGCACCCATGGGTGAAATAGTCACATAGGGCATCGGATCCCCTAGAGCTGGACTTATGGACAGTTGTTAGACATAATATGGGTGCTGGAAACTGAACCCTGGACCTTTGCAAGGGCAGCCAGTTTTCTTAATTGTGGAGCCACCTCTCCAGCCCCAGCATTCTTTCTTATGTGTGGATGTTAGTATACTATGCCCAGTGATTGTGTTGGTCCATATCTTGCATTGTCTATACTTTAAAGAATAATTTGTTTTGCTTAATTAATCCCACCGAGACTCTGTTTAGTGGGTCTTTGGAGACAATCTGATTGATTAGCACTCATGGAATGTACTTAAAAGAGCTAAATATATTAGTCACACTATTTCAGATCTAAAATGGAACTGTGTTCCTTTTAGGATATACTGGTTTGTCAAAATCATAGGAACATGTCCTCAATGTATAACTTTAGCATATCAAAAATTTATAAAATCCTATGTTCAGCCTTCTGAAAACCACATCATATAATTTCTTTGCAGATTTATTTTCTGAGTCTAGTCATCTGGTTCAATACTAAAGAACAAAATAGTTGACTGTACATAAGTATAACATTACCACCTTTTATGGAATTTAATAGCTTTTTGTTATTGTATGGTATTTCATTAGTAGTACAACAACAATGAAATGTGATTAATAGCATGGAATAGGATGGGGTTAAAAATGAAGAGGGCTCTTCCTTAAGTTCTTCTATATTCATTATATTCTCCTTCACAGTTTATTTCAGTTTCCATATAATGTTTATCCCAAATATGAATAAATATAATTCAGAAAATGCCCTCTGTTAAAAAACCTGTAATGTGGGCTTTATTCATAGATTTGAAACCAGCAAAAGGAGATCAGTGAACCATTTAACCCACCCGTGGATAAAATGCAGTATCTCTAGGTCATTTCTATTCAAGCCCATGCATTATAACGCTGGTGAGATGAATCAAGCTGCTGTACATCTACATTTATACTACTTAGATGCTAAGGTATAGACCATCCCTATAGCCAGATCTGTAGTAAAATACTCATGTCTACAACAGTGAGGCTTACACAGAGTCTGGGAACAAAATCTTTGCAATAATCCACTAATAGTCCCTCCATTCACTCTTTCAGCTTTGCCAGTGCTGTATGTGCAAGTGACAAAATACAGCTGTTTAAAAAATATCTACTTCTTCATTGTTTGTTTCCTTGGGAAAAACACAGTTGTCCTTGAGATGTGTTCTCTTCATGCAGGCAAATGAAATAAGTCCTCCTTCATTTTAACTCTAAAGACAGAAGGCTCTACTATAGAAGATTATTCATTTTTATTTTTGAAGTGGTTTCTCAAATCTTGGGAAATGGACTTAAAAAATAACCCCTACCAAAAGTGTTTCCATCAGATAATTTGAAGAAAAATAGTGAAAATGTGCAAATAATTTCTTTTTTTTCCTCTGGGAAAAATTCTATGGGAAAAAGAATAGAACCTGGTCTGCCATCCATCAAACACTCATAGCTGAAGTGATGTGAGCTTTAGGCATACTCTAGCTTTGTTTCCGTTTTAAAATGTGCCACATTTGTGATTTACCAATAGGTGGCAATATAAGATAAGGAAGATGATTAGCAGTCAAAAGAACAAGAGAGAACTAATGGAAAATTACCTAAGTAAGGAAAATTTAGAAATAAAAACGTGAAAACTGCATTTCGATCTTTTTTTTCTAGTTAGATAAGGCAAAAATATAATTTCCAGAGAAAAATTCCATGATTTGAAAGTATGTACAATTTTCACAATTGGTAATAGCACTAGGCAGTGCTGAAATCCTTATATTGTAGGTTATTTAAAAGTGTGCCCAATGTTGCATTATTTACAGGTTTGTGTGGAATTTGAGCAATTTGGAGGGAACATATTATCCTTTTGAAAATGCAGTACAATAAAATGAGTGTGCGTGCACACACACACACACTCACAATCTTTCTTACACAACATTAGCAGCATTTACAGTCAAAGAAATGACTTATAGACTAAGAAATACAGGCAATGTAGGTGTCAGTTATCAGTTTTAGTAGGACAACTTTTCTTTCCTTTAAATTTGATACATGAGGGGTTAGATCCCACTCCATTTACGATCTATCTTGTTCTTCCTTCTCCATGAATGTTATTCACTTGTAATCTTCCTTTATCCAGCCAGATTTGTGGATAAATTTCAAGCTATTTAACAGAAATATGAAATAAATAAGGTGGTATGGGTTTCATTATTTGAAGTTTGTTTTCGGATTGCATTTTTAGAATAATGTTATTTAATTGAAAAGAATTCTAACAAAAAAATACTTTATGCTCAGGATGCATGCAGCTGGCTACCAACACAGAAAAGAATTCATTCTTAAGGAATACAAATAAAAAGCAATCTAAGTTTATGTTTCACTTCGTAGTTTTGATTGTGTGGTCGCATGGCTATAAAAGAGTTCTCTCCCTTTTCTTACTATCACTTTTAATAGCTCTTTTCGCCTATGGTGTTTGGAAAAGTTGGTCCAAAAGAAAAAGAGGTTAAAATAACTTAAATAAATAAATGTTCAACCTTCTCAAACTTCTAAAAATACACTCAGTCTGTTTTTTATATGAAGGCACTGTTAGAAATAAACATTTCACCTGGATTTTGAAAGACATGTCAGAATGTTAGCACCTCCTGTGGTTTTATATTCCCAATCCTTTTGGCGCTAGGTCTTGGGAGATTACTCCCTTGGAAAATTGAATTGAGGTGAATTGGGGCGACTATTTTAGTTGATTCCCTACATCTTAAGGCATTAATTCCCAGAGGTAACATTCTGCTCCGGGAGCCAGAAAGAAGATAGAAGCATCTTGGCGTATAAATGACTTTCCTTTGCCTATTCCTTCCCCACATGGCCTAATATATGTAAGTCGTTGAAGGTAGCTACTGTGTGTTGTTTGTTTGTTTGCTCAGGATTTTTTTTTTCATTTTGTACGTGTTTTCTGAAAAGCTCTCTGCCCTCATCATTTAGCACAGTGCACAATATAGAAATAACTTTGGAAATATCTAATTAATTAAATACTGTGCAAATGATAAGTTCTGTCTACTTTCTAATCAAAACTATTTTGTGGCAAATAGATGATATTATACATGTGATAGCATGCTAACTAAGGTAGAGACACAAATAAATGTAATTTGTGCAAAATGAGAATTAATGAAATATGCGCTCAGAGAGAGAAATGTAAAAGAGGGCAAATGTGAGTTGAATCAAATTGATATTTCCCACTCTTTCCCTATCAGTATCCATTTCCTTCCATATAAGAAATAAAATGGTATGTGGAGAAGTGGATGGGTACTCTATCCACATAAATTTGAATTAGAGTCTAATATTATTTTGACTATTTACTACCCCATGTTCTTGAACAATTCATAAACTTAAGTTTCTTAGTTTGTAAAATAATGATATTTATATATCTAGAGGTTTGTCTTTTTTGCTCTCCCTCCCTCCCCCCTTCCCTTCCTTCCTTCATTCTTCTTTTTCATTCTTATCATTCATTCTCTCTCTCTCCTCTCTCGCTCTCTCTCTCTCTCTCTCTCTCTCTCTCTCTCTCTCTCTCGTCCTTGGAATCAAAGGGCCTTACCCATACTAGAAAAGCATTTTTCCACTCAGCCCTAGATACCTATGCTACATATAAGGTTGTCAAGAGGAGACAAAGTCACCCTAAGTACCTAGCACAATACCTGGAATTCAGGGGTAAAATAAATGCTGTTTTCTACTGTACTCACTGTCAAAACAATTTTATGAGGTATGTATGTATGTATTATTATTAATAGCATAACCGTCATATTATAGCTGGGAATGAAGGTGCTCATTGAGGTTAAATAAACTGATGAGATACAAAAGGATCAAATGATGGAAGAGCTGGACTAGAAACCTTGACATTCCAAAGTCTATGCTTTTAACTACCCAATTAATGTTTTAACTGTTTATTAAAATTTAAATTTTTGAGAATTTTATACATAGGTAGTGTATTTATCTCATTTCTGCCCCTCCCTTTCTGCCTTCTAAGGTACCAAGACTCCTGCTTCGAGGTAGTATGTTCTAGACATGACAGGGAAGCTGTCTTAATTGTTTAACTATTAATGGTTTATCTTGGGTACAAAAAAGCGAATGAGAGCAGGTTTCCAGGAAACTATTCTGTTATTTTCCTCAAAAATTTGTGTATATCATTATTGTTATCAAATTTACATAGATTTAACTTTATTTTAAGAAGCTTCTCTAATAGTTTCCTAAATTTTTAAAGGGACTATGAACCTAGTCTGGACTATTGGAAGTTCAAACTAAGTTAGAATATCATTAATATTTTCTAGCTTGACTGTATTACTAGCACCTTTTAACCCAGTAAGTTAATGCATGTTCCTTGCATAAACTTAACGAGGACAAACTTATGTAAACTAAAATTACATCACATTTGTTTACTGATGTGTAAGGTAGCAATTAAGCAAAAAATGTAATTTAGAAAATGTTGAAAGATCCAAAGATTAGGACTGGAAATAATTGTGAGTCAGCGAAACATTTAAATATGAAGGTATTTGAGAATGAAAGATGTATTGAATATTTGATGTAGTGCATTTTAATAGAATACTTAAGCTTTTAGATAATTATAGAAAATGCAATATGCCATTAAAATAAACATTGCTACTTAATGAATATAATTTGTGAAATTAGTTTTTAATAAATAGATCTATGAAAAAATATACTAGTGAGTTCCAAAAGAACAAATATATAGAGCAAATTTTGGGGCCATACTAATGGCTTTATAATATGTTTATTATAAATATATTATGTTTTCAGAAATTACAGTTCTAGTCAGAAAGCCTACAGATGAAATGACAGAAACATATTTGTAGTGCTAAGTTAAAAGAGCAACTGTGTTTTTACTTCATAGGGCAGTTGTGAACATTTTATAATATATGCATGTGTGTGTGTGTGTGTGTGTGTGTGTGTGTGTATCTTAAATTATAAGTTCAAGATACAGGAGTGAGAAGAAAAATGCTTTTCTTTTTTACGCTCTAAATTTATTAACTGACATTATTTATGAGTAACAGATTCCATTCAAAAGAATTGTTCTAAGGCAACCCATAAGTGTTGTATTCAGTGGTAAACATTAGTCAGATAAGAATTATTCTACCCTATCATTTTCTAAATATTTTTTATTTATTATTTTTATTTTATGTATATGGGTGTATTACCTGCATTTATGTGAGTGCACCCGTGTCGTGCAATGCCACGGAGGTCAGAAGAGGGCGAGAGGGTGTCAGACTCCAGTATCCTATCATTTTTATCCTAGTAATTTATCTCTTTTGAATTTTTCAGATTTTCCGATATTAAAGACATCACCATTGCACGTTACCCTCTCTTTTACATCCAGAAAACAACGGGATCATCAGTTCATTCAATATGTTCACTGCATCCCAGAGTCCAAGGTCATTTGATTTTGTGCCTGATGGAGTTGACATTAACTATTACTTGCGGTGGTTTCTTTCCCACTTATGGTACAGATTTGTGGATGGTTTATGGTCATAAAAGAAAAAAGGTGAAAATATTCTCATGACCTAGACACAAGATATAAAAATTTGAAAACTAATTTATTTTCTTTTAATGCTTTTAGTAATAGATAATCAGCTGTGATCGAAATAATCTGCATAGGAATCCCTGTCATAGACTCATGAATCTAATACATGTATTTCTTATTTCAAAACAGGATTACCACAAGGCAAGTGACAATGAAACTATAGCCTGTAATTCAAAGGCTTCCTAGCACAGGAGGGTAAGGACTATTGAAAGAAAATTGTTGCTTTATGACAAGAAATGATGCTCTGAAAATTTGAACAATTGTCTAGTTTATCTTTTTCCTATCTTTTCTCCAGAAGATTAAACATTTTTGTTACAATAAAAAAATGCAGTATTCCTGTGGTCCAGCTTCTAAAACTACAAAGTTTTGGCAATATATAAATAGCATCACTAATAACAGAAGGGAAAATAAAATTTTATTCTAAAATACTATATTTATGGACTTGGTGAATTATTTGTAATCAACTCAATATATTCTGCTTATTTATATGGACAGAGTATGCCTACAGATTATGGTTATTAGTACCAACTTTATATCTTTTAGTCCAAACTGGCTTTTGGTTTTACACCTGTTTTGGCTGAAAACAAATCTTAGAACTTTGCTGAACACATAGCATAACTAATGCCATAGGAGTCAAACCATGTCTACAGAAAGAGCAAATATTTTCTACACATTTAAAAAATTCTAAATTTATAGAATGTCAGAACCCTTGAAAGATCAATTTGTTCTGGTTCTTACTGAATGTTCTTGCTCCCTTTATTGACTGTATTACTCAGTTTTGTTATGATAGCAAGACCATTCTTTTTAATTTTACAGATATTTTTTAAAATATGGAAGTGTTTACATGAATTAAACTATTCAGTGATGTTCATGAAATACCAACCATCATCTTAACCATAAGAAGTAAGGAGAGGAAGATTCTTATTTTTCCTAGTGGTAAATGGATAAAGAACATGGAGAAGATGTAAGAGACAGTGATGAAGGAATGAAACAGAGACAATGTAATGTTAATAAGACATATCTCTAATTTTTCATTATCCCTGTTAAAGGAAAGTGATGAAATTCAGAATTTCTCTGGATTCTACAAGGAGATTTTATGAACACATTGTTAGCAGCTCTCTCTATATATTTTAAATTATTTGAGACCAACTGGTCATTACCCAAGATTTATCTGCAAGACACACAGTAATTAAAAATGCCAGAATGGTGTAACTAACCTTCTTGGATGTTTAACAGACATACCTTGAGATCTATACTAATTGGGTCAGACGGACACAAAGGACACTTTGTGCTCCCTGCCCTCCTAGGTCGATTAGTTCCCAGGGACTATGAGCATCTTGGAAAATGTCCTGTAATGGTGGTGGGTCATCTGACCTCTT
>NW_008355363.1:4699706-4701896 GCF_000622305.1 Nannospalax galili | reverse complement strand
TAAATAAATAAATTATTAAGCCTTAGGCTGATTGCTAGGGATTGTTTGATTGTTAAACAACTACTGGATTTGGATCCGTTGTATCTTTCTCTCTTTTTGGAACTGGCTTGCTTGGAGTAGGATTAATGGTGCTGTATTGTTTAGATAGTGAGGCCTGTCCTGATTCAGTTATTTTAGAATATATTAAAATTACTTTTATATATTTATTTTTTAAAAAATAAATAAATAAATTATTAAGCCTTAGGCTGATTGCTAGTGATTGTTTGATTGTTAAACAACTACTGGATTTGGATCCGTTGTATCTTTCTCTCTTTTTGGAACTGGCTTGCTTGGAGTAGGATTAATGGTGCTGTACTGTTTAGATAGTGAGGCCTGTCCTGATTCAGTACTGCTGCGGTGAACCAATGAATTACTGTTTAGTTATGGAATTTCTTTTTAATAAGCCCACCTAGTTAGGAATTCTTATCCTTCATCAATAATAAAAGTTATATGGTTCTCTATGCCCCTCTCCTTTTCCTGATTTCCAGTTTGTGCAGATACTGATCATGGAAATTGTCAGAGATCTCAAAAGTATGGAAAGGCATTCCATGAAAAAAATTGAATGAATAGCATGTTTTATTATTGTCCTTGCAGTCTATACATAACTAAAAAGCTCAAATACAAAATTCAATGATACTCTCTGTAAAATTATCATATCTTATATATTAAATGTTTATATTTTAAGGAAATGTCAAACCTGGAAATCTAGTAATTTTACAATTATCATTTGAACTCTGATTTTGTTGGAATTTCACATATTTCCATTGACAATGAAGTAATGAAAAGATAGCATTGACTGAATATACCCTGGCAGTGGTAACTAATATTTCTAGTTTTCCTTTATAAAAAATAAGGGAAATCATACTACTGGGGGAATATTTTTATTTTAATGAAGATAACATTAAAGAATGACTTCATAACATTTCAGTATCTAGGCCCCAAAGTCCATAAAACCAAATTTAATTTTAAAGATAAAAACATGGCAGAGTACTTTTTAAAGAAAGTGATAATAGGAAATCAAATAATCACCTAGAAACACTCAACTTTCTGAGAGATAGTAACTCATTCTCTAAAATAATAATGGATAAATAAGTGAGTCTTATGACAAAAAAACTTCCATGTAAGAAGATGTGAAAAGCATACTTTGATACTATTATAAGTTGTCAACAAAATGATATTGATTCATTCAACAGTGACCTTTCAGGAATGGACTGATAAGCAGAGAAATCAAAAGATAAAGTTTACCACATGAATTATAATTTAGGATGGAGAAGCCTTTTCATTAATGTCTAAATTAAAATCCATTTTCACGTACCTATAAGATACTTCTATTGAAGCTTTTAAATATTATAGATGACTCTAGTAGATGATTTCATGCCAGAATAGTTATTCACAGCGGCCTATTTAGGGATTTTGAAATAATCATCAAAAGACTTTACAAAACCCACTTTTCAGTGCAGCAGTGAGTTTCTCTGCATTTGATTTATTGGCAACCAGTGACTGCTGGGAATGGGAAGAGTCCATGTCTTTTAGAGTATGTTGGTAGGTTAACCAGGTTCAATAGATGGATCCACAGAAAAAGCATATTTGGGAACACGAATTTGACTCTATAGGCCTTAATATATATAATAAACTGCATAAAATTAGGCAATGAGCAGTGCATATAGGGGAGGGTATCTAAATAAAATCAAAATATATTGTATGAAATTTGTACCAATTCAGTAACTAAGAAAAAAATAATGAAATCAGTTTAAATCTGATGCAGCAGAGTTCACCTTCAGGTCCAGCACTTGGGAGGCAGAGACGCATGATCTCTATGAGATGAAGCCTAATCTACGTAGTGAATTTCAGGCTGGTTCCTGTACAGGGAAAGCTTCTCTTAAGAAATAAATAAATAAAATTTTTTAAATTGAAAAAAGAATGGAGGAGCTGGAGAGATGGCTCAGCGGTTAAGAGAACTGACTGGTCTTGTAGAGGACCGGGGTTTGATTCCCAGCACCCACATGGCGGCTACCAACCATCCTTAACTTCACTTCCAGGGGAACCTGAAGCCCTCTGCTGACCTCCACAGCAATGCACGACACAGGTGCACTCACACACATGCAGGCAATACTCTCATACACATAAAATAAAAAATAATAAATAAAATAT
>NW_008355363.1:4645128-4699629 GCF_000622305.1 Nannospalax galili | reverse complement strand
ATATTTTAAAGAGAAAGAAAAAAGAATGGAAACATTCTAGTTGTACCATCTTAAGGAAGAGCTTATTCACAGGGTACATCTGCTTCACCAGCTTATAAATTTCTATAATTTTCTTCTTAAACTCACCTGACACATGTTAATTTGTAATATAAATAACACTGACTAAAGAGTCAAGGGAACTTGAATTAACAAAAAGAGAAAGAGTGAAACTGGATTCTGGTTTTGAACTGGATTTGGAGATGTAAGTATGAACTTAATTTTTTTGTAAACTGACGGATGCAAAAAAAGTCTTAAATATGCTGCATTGTGATGTTCAGAGCATAAAGGGAAAGAAAACTGTACACAGCTGGGTGTGACAGCCAACTCCTGTCATCTCAGCATTCTGGAGGTTGAGACAGGTGGGTCACCAAGAGGTTTACACCAGTGTGGACTACATGCTAAGTTCTAGAAATATCTGGCTACAGAATAAGATCCCATGCCAAGCAAAGAAACATAAAGTGTGCATTGTGAATTCAAAGTATAACATTTATACTACTGTTGTTTGAAGAAATGTAAGAGCTGAGGGTACAAACACAGTACTTCTCTAACAGTCTAAAAGGACAGAGACGGCTCTGTGACAAGGAACAGGAACTACAGAACAGGAACTATGAAACAAAGCTGAAACAGGTGTCAAATTTCCAGATTTCAGTCTTATCAAAAATATAATAGGAGTACCTTCTAATTGTTTATTTTTTAATTTTTTATTTGTTAATTAAAGAAATTTTCTTAGAAAAGAATCAAGGGCTCTTGATTCGACACCTACTTTTATTATTATTCAGCTATATGTTTCAGGTCAATTAAGTAGAATTTTGAGTTTCAGTTTCCATATGCATAAAATATGAAAAATGAGCTCCTTATTGCTCTTTCTTTTTGAACATACTAATGCTAACATTTTACCCACGCCGGGATAGAAAAGAATAAAAACAGACAAAATTGTGTGATTTAATTACTGATAAAGATTGCCCACAGGAATCTGGGGACACATCTTCCACTGATCAGATTAATTTCTCCGCATTAAAACTGGGCTTGCACAGAAGATTCAATCATTTTATATAGCCATATTTATATGTAAAAGAGTTTCCAAAGCTTAGCACTTGGGGGATGCTCAGCAAATGCTAGAATCGGACACTACACATTTAAACTTTTATCCCTAACCTTACATCTGTATTTTCTTAATACAGGGATGAAAATATCCTGTTGGTGGCAGCAGTAATTAAATTTTAACTTTCATAAAAATAAATTAAGCATAAGATTTATAGGCAATTAAGCAGAAGAAAGCTACCTGTATAGTAAAAGATTTTTCCATCTCCAACATATTGAAAAACAATGTACACTGTCAGTCTTTGAACCTAGTAGAAGGAATTTCATTGTTAAATATGCGATAAACATTGTATATCCATCTATTTCTTCCATCTCCAGGGTATACATGTAATAGTGAATTTTTCAGTGCTCCATAAATCTGAAAATTCTTTTGTTCATATCCAGTCTTGAGGCTTGATCATTTCTTTTTAACTTGTCCTAAATAAATATTTTATTAAGGTAGGTTTCCAAATCAAGAAGTGAAAATGAGGTAAAGCAATATTCGGCAATTAGAATAAGGGTCAGATATTTGAATTCATAAACAAAAATCTCTTCTGACTTTTTCCTTTTTCCTCTTTTATATTGGCTATTGTATTTTAGTATTTGAATACCCCAAATTTCTATAGTTGTGACTAGAGCTATATGCTGATATCTTGCATTTCTTATGTCAATACTTATATAGATTTTTCCATTCTGATGTATATATAACTGAGGTATTTGTCTTATTTATAAATATTGGGTATTGATTCTGTGTGCCATTTGTGTTAAGAAAAAGCGAATTATAGGTATGAATTATTCAGAGTCTATATTTTCGTAGTTTTCCACAGATTATCTACATGCATATTAAAATTTGAAAAGCAAGCCATGAGATGTCTTAGCAGGTAATGGCACTTGTGGCCAAGCCTGAAGATGTATTCGACCTAGCAACTTTTTCACTCTTAATAGATGAGTACTTTATAAAGAGATGCCAAAAATGTGTAATATAACTAACTGTTTCAAGACAAGCTAGCAAGGCTGACATGTGTGAGAAGGTGTGTTGTGGTGGTAGACAACTAGGAAGGAACTGTTCACTGTGAAAGTGGCCATAGGTTACGTAGGGTTTTTGAAGTGTTCACAACTTTAAGTTTATTTTCAGATGTCAAATTATTAATAAAATAATCCTAGCTTCTATCATAAACAAACCCTGTGTGTTTTCTGAAAAAGATCATCTTTGTGCTCTGATGTGAGTTTCGAGGTAACATCTTGCTGTAAATATATTATTCTCCTATAAGTTAACTTAGGTTATCTGTTGCTGTTCTCTTTCACTTTGTCTGTACTATCAATTTTTAAAAACCATAACCCATTTCTTCTTAGAAAGCTACCATCAAAGAAGAAAACTATTTTGATAGCAACAACTGAGAGGTTGCTTTAAACTATTTATGTATGTAGAAGATTCTGTCAGAAAGGAAAGAACCTAACAAAGTAAAATAAGAAGAAATACTAAAAGTGAAGAAAATGGGAAGAATAAACACATATTTTTCCTCATGGTAGCTTTAGGAAACTTTTACAAAATATAATAGCCATTAGGAGCTATAACAAAAGTCCAGAACAAATATTTGAGTTTACTATCACCAGCTACCATTAGGGATTTATGTAGATGTTATTTTACAAATTGCAAACTTAGGAACTCATTTCTACCTCCTTTTGTGATTTGTGTCTGCCAGTTGTGACTTAACACCAAAACCAGTTGTTGATATGTAAAATATGTGTATCAAGTTCCCTGAGCTACTCTAGAAAATTACAGCAGAATTAGTGTTTTAGTAATAGAAATTTATCCTTTAATAGTTATGCAGTCAGAATTGAAGCTTAGGTATCACTGGACTGATGTCAAGTTATGAAAGGGTAAGTGCTATTGTGCTTTTGCAGGCTTAAGAGGAAAATCCATTTCATGTCTCTTATCTCTTCCAGTTGGTGGTGGCTGTTGGCAATCCTTCTCTGGCTCTGAATCACCCAGTGTCTATTTTCCTTCATGTTACCTTCTTCTGTTTGTGTGTGTAAGTACGTAAGGTCTCCCTTAGTCTCATTATTATAAGTCTACTGTGTTTTCTTTAGGTCCAACACAGAAAATCTAGTATACTCTGTTTCAACATCTTTAACTAAATCACAGTTGAAAACACCTTTACACCATATCAAATAGATTTATATTTTCCTGAGATTTCTGTAAGCATAAAAAGTTCCTCTGTATATGAGAGAGAAATCAGGGGTTTTGTATTACAATTATAGCACATACCTGAAAATATTTCTTAGGTAAACCGTGTCTCTTGTTACCTCTGTTCACTACCTATAGCTATTTTTTTAACCCAGTCTTTTCTATATGGATGTCTCCAACATGTTGAATTTCATTTGATAATTGGACTCTGACTCCATCAGTATTCTAAACCAACATCTTGGCCTTCTCAATCATGTCCCTTGTCCAGCTCCCAAAAAAATTGTTCTTATGTGGTTCTGGAGTCATGAAAAAAGGGATATCTAGAAGAAATGTGCCACTAGAAAGAAGTGGGAATAAATATTCAAGGAGCTACTTCTAGACAGCTCTCAGAGTTATAATGCACAAAATTCATGGGATCAAATCTTTGTACACTCTCAACAACATCATAATGGTGAAGAATGTACAACAAATTCTTGGTATAGCAAGCGACTTTTTGTTTTACCAATCTGATGTGAAATCTTTCACACTAGAAACTGTTTGATAGTGTCCTTGTTTCAGCTATATTATTTTATTCTCAGGAATTAAATACTCTTGGAATTAACTTCATAGGACAGCTACATTTCTTTATCTAGAATTAGCCTTTGGATATGAAAGTTATGCTCTTCCAGAATTTCAACTCCTTTTCTACAATACATTTATGCTTTGGGGCCAACAAGGTGGCTAAGAGGATAAAGACACTTGCTGCCAAGCCTTGTGTCTGGAGTCAATCCCTGGGATCCACATGGTAGAAAGAGAGAACCGACTCCCAGAAGTTGTCTCTGTCCTCCTCATCTCATGCATGCCATGGCACACACACACACACACACACACACACACACACACACAGAGAGAGAGAGAGAGAGAGACAGAGAGACAGAGAGACAGAGACAGAGACATACACAGATAGGCATCAGTAAATAAATAAATAAATAAATATTATGTTTCCAAATCTTATCCCAGTGCTTGTCTTATAATAATTACTTAAAAATTACTTGTTGAATGAATGAAGATGAAATGACGAATTCTGATTAAAGGCAATGATAAAATCTGCCAACGATCTTATTTTACGTGCTTGAATTACTTGTAAAATTTCTTAAGGGTAAAGGACTTATTTTAAAAACATTCCAAATGGCTGGGCGGAGTGGCACACAACTTTAATTCCAGCACTTGGGAGGCAGAGGCAGGCGGATCTCTATGAGTTCGAGGCCAGCCTGGTCTGCATAGTGAGTTCCACGACAGCTGGGGCTACAGGGATACCCTGCCTCAAAAAGACAAAATACATATATTTATATAAATATATATATAATTTCAAATATTCTCAATGTAACCATAACTTTTTAAAAAGTGGTCTTTGTGCAATGCCCATATCCTTCATCTAGATATAATTTTATGGAATTTCTCATGCTTGAAATAGCATGAAAGAAATTCAGAAGGAAATAATTCCACTCATACTGATTCATGACTTAATTTTTTTTCAAAATGCTCACTATTTTTTCCATTCTACAAACGTACGAATCTACAAGCTTCAATTTACTAATGAATACTCAGTGGAATTGCATATATAGCCAACTGCAATTATATACTCTTATAATCTTTATCGAAAACATAGATATGCATATATTAGAAAAGACTGTTTACCAAGCTTTGGGGAAATCTGTATTTATTGACATATAAAACTTGTGAGTTAGAACAGAATAATACTTTTTAAAATTGTAAGTATGTAAATGAAAATGTTTGAGTAAATGTAGCTCATTTATATTTCCCAGTATGCACCCAGGTTCACCACCTAGTGTATGGGCTGCAATTTGTGATTGTAGTAAAGACAAAAGTTTAGAGAATATAGTAGTAGAAAGATACTGATTGAAGACAACTTTTCACCTGTGTGAAAATTCCCAGATGAAGTTACATGGACTTGGAATGCTTGGAAAGAATGAAAATGTATTTGTATGCTCCTTAATAATTTAATATATGAATAAAATAAAAAAATATTGGTTGTTTAGGGCACATTAACATAATTAAATGAAGAAAAGTAAATGCAATTTCTGAGTGATGAAGAGGAGGACACATAATTTCAGTGTGTTCTCTTCCCATACTTTATGAAGTTTATGCCACAAAACTAAAGCAGACGGGATAATTTGCATAACTAAGATAGTCTTATGGCAGAAGTTAATTCTCAAATGTGAGGAACAAAGCTTTGTTTCACTGAATTCATATGGTTGAAAATTTCTGAACTGTGGTACACATATTTACTGCCCAATTAAGCATGGTATGCTGCCATTTAATCTTATATTAATGACTCAGTCATTATTTCAGACCTGAACATGTAGCTTTGGTTCACATTTAGATGTAGTAATGATCTCAGTGGTGCTCTGAAACTCCTTCTTTGAAAAGGACTCTGATTAATTTAAATATCTTTCTTACCTCTCTGTATATGAATGCTTTGAGCACAATTAATCAATGAAATAAATGTTGAAACCCAGTGGTTTTCTGATTCTCCATAAAACAATATTCTTTATTGTTCCTATCATTTCCTCTTGACTTGGTTGCAGGATTCAGAACAGTAACTCTTATTTCTTCATACTTTGAAGAACACATCATGGACTTTATCAGTGCATATGTAATTCTTTTACTTGTATTATTTGATCAGGATGTAAGAAAGTTAGCTGTCACTCAAAAATTTGTAAAATTAGGAGTCACTGGAGGGTATACCTCAAAAGTGATACATTTGTCACCATCACTATCACGTGACAATAGTCCTGTAGATGAATGAATTCTATGCCTCAGTTTTCTCCTTACCATCTATAATATTTTATTTCTATGTAACAGAATACCAAGCAAAGAAATGTATTCTGTGGGAAAATCAGAATGAAAGTCTTGCATTTTCCTTACAAAATGCATCAACTTTCTTCCCATGAAATATCTTTCACCTTATATCATTTCCTGAACACTATCAAATTTCAAAGGATTAGTGAGGTAATATCATTGGTTAGGGAGAGAGGGGGGAAAGATAATAACATGTCCACATATATCATGTCTGTAAGTATACATGTATTTCCCCTGGAGAACTAATCCTGCCTTTCAAGGTGGAAAGTTCAGAGATCCAGAACAATATTTCTCAGTGGTAAACACTGTCACTTGATAACCTGTTAAATAAAAATATCCGATTCACCAAATTTTGAGTTTATAAGTATAAGGTAGGACCCAGGACTTTATATTTTTAATAAACCCCCCAGATGGTTCAGAGATGACACATTGAGGAACAATGTCTGGACTGACACTTCTTAATCACAGCTGCATATCAGAATCATCTGAGAAGATTTTTTTTAATACCAGAGCTTGGTTCTCATACCAGACCAATGAAATAAAATCTTTGAGTATGAGACACGGGTATTGGGATTTTTAAAAGCAGTGTAGATTATTCAAAGTGCAAGTGTGACTGATAAGGAAGAGGACAAAGGTATATAGCTTTTCTTCTTGTTATGTAGAATGAAATATGAGACAAAGTGAGGACAGGTGAGAAAAGGAGAGAAAAACTTTTCTGTCTGTCCATGCATTGGCTTATGTTGTGTTACTAGAGCGAAGTGTGATGTTTTAGAAAACTCTGAGATGATTATTAGATTTTCCAATTTTTCTTTCCTGGGAACTTAGAGGAAAAAAGCTGTAAAGATCTATTCCCCAGTTGGTCCCAGCTGATTTTAGACTTATAGTGTACAGTTGCAAAATTCTTCTTAACCTAACAGTAATGATGGACTGGGTTTCCCAGCTGTGCATTCTTCTTTGCATTGGAGAATCACTTAACTGATACAGAATATACAAAAATCTTGAACTTAACCTGTTTCTAGGCAGGAGGTCTATTCCAAAGCTCGCACTAGTAACTTACATGCTCACTGACCCTTTTATTCCTTGTTGACAAGTCTTTATTTTATACCCTGTAGCTGAAAACTTGCTTTCCTCATTATCTGTTATATGCTTGGGCCTCAAACTGGATTCTGGATTTAATGCCTACGTATGCTAGATATTCAAAAACACTGAAGCACCTAAGATGGAATGTCATGAATTGTACCCAAGTGTTTTGTTTCATTTAAATGTTTATTTTATTTTAATTCATGAAGATATGTACAAAAGTAGTTCAAGGAAAATCCGTATATCCTTTATCCAAGTTCACTAATTGTATTGCTTCTCTTCACTTAGAGAGAGAAAGAAGTATTGAGATTAAGATTATCTGTAATATATACAGTTCAAACTGATAATTTCAATTCCAGTTCAATACCTTGCAGGGTATATTTTTACTACCTCTTCATTTTATATTTGTAAATTCACCAACAGTGAAAAACTTAGGTCCTATCATCCTCAATAGAGGAGTTATTCTTTGCACAAAACAGGAATGTACAAAAGATAGCCTCAAAATTTCTCAGTCATGTCATTGTAACAATATTACCTGAGTTTTAAATTTAAGTTTCAATCCTCTAAAAGTGGGATCCTGGTGGGTAACACTCCAGTTTCTCTCTATTCAAGTTAGAGTCTTTTTCTTAAGAGCAGCTTGAAAGTCCTAATATCCATAATTTGCTGCTGCACTTGTCTGAAGTTGAATGTTTCCTTCATTGAATTTTGTCTACTACCTGTACCTGTTTTCAAGAGCACTCTTAAAACACTAGTACCACATGGAAAATTGATTTTGCAAAGATTTCTGCATATCTGTGTCATATGTGACCCATTTAACTTCTAGCTAAGCCAGGTTTCAGACCAGTGCATGAAAGAATTGCCAGCCTTCTTAATATGCTGGAAGTTAAATGTGTGGTTTGTGTGTGTGTGTGTGTGTGTGTGTGTGTGTGTGTGTGTGTGTGTGTGTGTGTTTGTGTGTGTGTTCATGCTCAGTTTCAGGAATATGCATTGGTGTGCAGGTTTGTATATTTGTATGTTCATGCATCTGAATGTAAAGAGAATGGTGAATGTTTAAAAATGATTCATTGACAGGCACTAAAGAAACTCAGAGTTAGGAACTATTGCCAAAATTGTTCATTTTTGTAAGCATTGCAAATATAATATATTCAGGTGATTTTCAAAAGATAAGGCTTTTTCTTGGAAAAACTACATTCTTTGCAGCATCATAAATTTATGTCTTTTTTATGCCAACTATATGTATCCTAATGCTCTATCTCGTTTTGAAATGTCAAAGTCATCCTTCTGAAAAGTCACACAATTAGGTCAAATATATTGCCTAATAAAACTTTTTCACCTTCTCAGTGAGCACTGGGACAAAGATAAGAGGCCTTTAAGACCCAGGCACACAGTATATGCTCTGAGTTTTCTAAATTAAATGCACAGAGTTTAAGTTAGTCAAAATCAATTTCAAAAATCAAGCACTACTGTTTGGTGAAGCCAGTTGAGGGTAGAACATAACATTTAAGATTTTGAACTCTGGAATCAGAGTAAACCTAGATACATGCCACCTAACTTCTCTAAAATTGAACTATATCATCTGCAAAATGGGTATATCATAGTATTTTATTTGCAGTCACCTCAAAAACTGCACTTCATGAGTCTTGTGTATATGACCATAATATGCTTACAAACACAGAGGAAATAAGACAGTCTCATTTGCAGAAATGAATCTCCAGATGTTCATCTAAGGATAACAGAATGATTATTAGTCTACATTCAGAATCAATCAAGCAAGGAACACTGTGAGTCAAAGACAGAGATTAAAACATTAAACTTATTCCTAAATTATATTTGAAGGGATGAGTTAGCATCCCTGTTCAGTTATGAAACTACCCATCTGATGATAAATTTTGTCCTGTTGAGCAAGCCAATTACCCAGAGTTACTGTCTCAAATGGGTCTGATGTGAAGGCTGAATGAATGCTTACAAATTTAGATCCTTGGCCTACTAACATAATTTTAAAGTAATGGCTACATGTAAAATCCACCTTCTAGGTATATGATTGTACTTCAATAGACAGGAGTAAGTGGTAGGGCAAGAAGCTTCAAGGTTTAATCCTCTTTTAGGGAAACCAGGATTGAAGAATAAATATTTCCTCTACTACGAAGTTTAGAGATTTATTTGGTGACTGATGCAATAAAAAATGACAGATTGAGGCTACATTTAATCTGTAGCTTTGATTGAAAAGCAAATCAATGTGAAAAGAACCCAAATAATTTCTTCTTTATTTGTAAAATATTTTATTTATAATTTTATTTGTATGAGTGTATCACCTGCATGTATGTAAGTCCACCCATGTTGTGCAATGCCAACAGATATCAGAAGAGGGCATCAGATTCCCTGGAACTGGAGTTATGGAGGGTTGTTAGCTGCTGTGTTGGGGCTGGGAACCGAACCTAAGTCCTCTGAAAGAGCATCCAGTGCTCTTAATCACTGAGCCATCTCTCCAGCCCCCAAACAATTTCTTCTCTTAGAAATGTAATACTTTCTGTGGCCAATGCAGATATCATTTGAAGTTAGTTTTCTGATCAAGTCAATGAAACATGTGTAAGTTCTTCTCAGCTGAATCCGTTATATGTTTATATTTCATTGTTATGAAACTACCCATCTGATGATAAATTTTGTCCTGTTGAGCAAGCCAGTTACCCAGAGTTACTGTCTCAAATGGGTCTGATGTGAGGGCTGAATGTCAATTTACTCAAGAGAGTCATATTGTAGTAATGTATCTTGTTCTTCTAAAAGCTCACATGATCAGACCTACAGGAATATGAAAAAGAAACAGGACAAAGAGAAGCATGACAACCATGTGCATGTGTGTAAAATTTCTTGTCCATTATCAAAGAAGTGAATATATGTATGCAATGGAAATTAAACTTAATGGTATTTTCAATGAATAACATTTTTATTACAATAGAAAGAAAAAATGTAGCTTTTAAAGGGAATCTTATAATTTGGGTATGTGCACACTAGATTTCATGTTGACCCTGCAACAACAATAGTAACATTGATAATGATATTTAATATTTCAATAGTTACTATATCAGGCAGCATCCTGATAACTGTACAAATCTTATTTTACTTTATACTGTCGGAAATTTTATATTATACATACTACTGTTATTCTGATGACCATAGAAAGTTCTTTTTTTCCACAGAGTTTATATGCCTTATAAATTACTGGTCTAAACTGACTTATCATCAAGTTATTGACACCATTCTTGCAAGTCGTATCTGTGCTAGCCAGTATTTTGTTACTGTGACTGAGAGAATTGTCTTAGAACAAAGAAAAGTTTTTGTTAGCTCATGAATTCAGATGTTTCTTGACTCCACTGCCTATGGGCTTGTGGTAGCACAGCACATCATGGTACAAGTACGTGGTAGAGAAAACCTATCTACCTCTTGCAACTGGGAAGCAAAGAGAGAGAAAATAAGACACTAGGACCCCAATATCCTCTTTAAGTGTGCTTTCCCAGAGATCAAACTTTCTCACATTACTTCTCACCCATCAGCTTTCTATCACCTCCTCCCAGTATGGCTTAGACACCTGATCAAGCATTTAAAGCACTTCCATCTGGAGTACACATGCCCCAAACTACAATGAAACCACTATTGTCTAAGTATTCATAAGTTAAAACACAAAAATTATAATCTAATGCTTTGTGTTTTAAAAATCTTGGGGTTTAGGTGTAGTTTATTCATGTATTTATTTACTCCAGAGCTTTATTTATAACTATCTAAAACTTTTGAATATAGTAGCAATAACAGCACATTTCATGACTCATGCACGTCACAGACTAGTATATTGAGATGCTCTTTTCACTCAACTCTGGAAGCTTGGCTATTCTAGTTTCCCTCTAGACTGAAAGATAGGGGCATTCTATAAAAGGATATAGACAAAGCATTTTCTTTTTATGACAGTGATTTTTATTTTAACTGATCCATAGATAAACTTATACATATTAGTGGCATAATATATTATGCTTTGAAATATGTATATGTTACATAATGTTAAATTGGGTTAAACATATCAGTCTCCTCAAATTCCTATCATTTCTTCCTGGTGAAAACATTCAAAATACTTTCATCTAGTTCTGTTAGATATAAAATGCATAAGTGCATTTATAATCACTCTATTTCTCAATACTGCATCAACAGATTAATTCTCCAATGGGCAGATTTTATGGTGAATTAAATGCAAGTTTTTGTGCACAGGAAAATCCTACCCATGTGATGTTGTAAGTGAGAATTGGATGGTTAATACAGAGAGAAAAATTCATGCTGACCCTGGTTTAGTAACAGAGGGAAGAACACTGTGTGTGATGAGCTGGTGCTGTTTTGCCAAGGTCGCAGCCAGATAACTGGCTTCATCCCCCTGAATATTTTCAGTGATTGACTGGCAGCTGTCGCACAACCCTGGTACTTATCAGTGCTGTCTTGGGGAAGCATTTGGGGTTGTCCCAATAATCGAAGGGTATGGAGACTAAGGTGGTTTAAGATTGTTGGGTGCCGGGTGTGAGTGCCAAAAGTATGGAAGGTGAATGGACTGGAACAGATAAATTAGAAAGTCTTGTATGAACATGACTCACCTTTTATCCAAGTGGACTGTGATTTTCATTTCTGCTTTTTTTTTCAATGAGGTAAAATTGCCCTGATATTCCTGCTTCGTAACTCTTGCCTGCACTTATTATAAATATTATCTTTTGACTGGCACCACTGATCTTCCTTTTAATACTTTAATTCCAAAATGAGATCTAAAATTTTAATTTTGAATGACATTTGAAGAGCAGTGTAGGTTAAAGTGATTTTCTATTAATATATAGACTACAGTATTAAAGACTTTATTCTTTTGGTAGATGATAATAGTTCTGTTACCATGGAACATTTATTCCTTTAATTTCATGTAAATTTAAATTTTATGATGTTTGCTTCTCCAAGATTATGTAATCCATTTTTATTATTGAAAAGAATCACAATTATGCAAATGATTATATCCAAGGAGACAAGCAGCAATTAACTGTGAAAGACAGGCTGTTACTGTAAGAATTGTACTTATACTGAATGGAATTGGACTTTTCTTAAAATAAACCTTTAATAAGAGAATTCACTTGGTACAGATTTTAAAGGCAGCAATTCGTTGAGACAAGTTTGTACTCTTGCCATAATAGCTTTGCATTTTAACATTTATAGCTTTCTTTTACTCCAGCATACTTTTAGTTCCTGCATTATAAAAAAAGAACTGCTTCCGCAAGTAAGTAATATTAACCAAAGAGATCTCACTAAGGCTTATATAACTTTAATCTAACTACTCACTTTTATTATTAAAACTAGACAATGATAAGCATTTTAAATATTTTTGTAAATGCCTAAATTTGCTTCATTTTTAAATGGCATTTCTAAAATTAAAACCAGTTTTCATTATGATTTTTGAGCATGTATTGAGTCAGAATTTTCCAAGGTCCTAATTTTGGTAGTAAATTGAACTTAGACTGAAGGGCTTTTTCTGTTTTAAGTGATGAGTGAGGCTCCATTTACTGCCTTTGTTTGGCTATTTTACCACTTAGTGGATCCCAAAAGGACTTTAAGGACATATAGCACACTGTTTAAAAGTAAATATCATTTTGGAATGTAACAAACATGGGTTCAAATGCTTATACTTTTTTATGTTATATTTATTATTTTTATTATTTTATGTGTATTGCCTGCAATGTATGTAAGTGCAGTCGTGTTGGTCAGTGCCCACAGAGGTCAGAAGAGGGCATTGGATTACCTTGGAATTGGAGTTATGGATGGTTGTTAACCACCGTGCAGGTGCTGAGATTCAAACTACGGTCCCCTTCAAGAGCAGCCAGTGTTCTTAACTACTGAGACAACTCTCTAGTCACCTTGTAGTTCTATTATTTTACCTTGGACAAATTACATAACCTCTTTGAATCTCAGAGTCTCGAACTGCATGAGGCTTTTAACAATAGAACCAGCACTGTTTGTTTGAGATGGGTTCCCTCTAGCCACAGAACGCCTGGAACTAGCTGTATAGATCAGGATGGTCTGGATCTCATAGAGATCTACCTGCCTCTCCCTCCCAGATACAGAGATTAAAGGCATGCACTGACACACCCAGCCTACCTATACAGAAATTCTCAATATCATCAATTGCATTTAGGTGGAAATTTCTCATATTTAGAAGGGAGAGAAGGGGAAAGCAAGGGCTATGGTAAAGAAATAAATACATCATCAGTTGCATTGTCACCTCCCCCAGGGACTGACTGCACATTTTGACTAGGACAAGAAAAAAAAAATCACAGGCAGTAACTGGCACACTTGAATTGCCATTTATTTATTTATTTATTTGAACATACATAGTTTGAAAGGAAAGAATTGTACAGCTAAGCACATATGGCAATCATTTGGCCTAGAGGCTTCATTTTAAATTGAAAGCTCTCAGGTTTTCATGGAATCCCAGAATTGAAGAAACCAGTTAAGGAAATTCAACCTCGCTTATTAGCTTGGGATCAGTGCTGTTGGATTCTAATTTAAAACATCAGAAATAAATAGGTTGGAGGAATAAGGGATTTAAAAGGTAGCATCAACAATTCCAAACCATCACTACTACCATCACCGATACCAACACTTCCAAATTATGGGTATAAATCCCAGTTAGCCACCATAGGTCTTGAGGGGAAATCAAATAATGGAGCGGAGGCATGATCATCTCTGGGGCGTAACCACAGATTGGAGAATGAACTACATCAGGAGAAAAACTGCCACACATATTTGGCTTTGATATTCACCACCTTTCTTATATTTCTGTGTGAGTTCTACTGCTGTCTCTGCCACTACACAATCTCCGTTCATGTGCAAGTCATTCACTCTGCTTTCTTGGTATTCTCTATAAATAAAGAGGGGTGGTGCGTATAAGTTGCTTCATAGTTCTGACAGCTTATGATCGTGGTAAAAATGAAAGAGAAAGAGAAAGAGAAGAGCGTAGAAGTCCAGAGTATGGAAAGGTAGCACTCAGAATCAGATGTTAGGGTGTGTGTGTGTGTAGAGAAAGAGAGAAAGAGAGAGACAGAGAGAGAGAGAGAGAGGGAGACTGAGAGACAGAGACAGAGACAGAGATACTAAGACAGTGAGAAAGAGAGGAGACAGAAAGAAATGATCAGCAGGAAGACATGTACTATTGGAAAATAAATGTGGCTGATGAAATTCAGGCTCAGAATCGTTTGAAATGTTTCTTCTTACACTTTTATTCCTTCTGGGTCCCTGCAGGAGCATTAACTTTAGAGTCACATACAGATTTAATTAGTTTTTTTTTCAAATTGTTAATAAATTATTAAAATCAAACCAGATCGTCAAGCCCAGTGAGCTTCCCCAGACAACTGCTACTGCAGAAAATATCCTCCAGCCTGATCAAAGACAAGACACAGAAGTTCTCCAGGGCTTCTACCCCTCATTCATGAACAGACCTAGCTATGTGCTTTTTAGCAAGACCAATTCATTAATCGAGCAAACTGTTAATAGCACTGGATTAACTACTTGAGAGACCATCTGTGTCTTCTGTGCAAAGGCAACTGAAAATAACTGAGTAGGGAGGGCTGTATCTTTCTCATGCAGGTCAGAGTGAGGACCAGAGGGAATCAAATATTTGTGACTGCTCATCCTCTTAATATTTACAGAGGATTGACTTTTGTCTCCCTTGAGTCAGAGGTCTTATAGACAATATACTTTTCCAAAGTAGTTTTTCATAGCTGTGAAGTAGGCTCTCATGAACTGTGACATGTGTGTAAGAAATGGTACATTTGTTTCTAGGAATGGTCTCACACACTCTTCATTACAAAAGGAGATTATTACTAATGACATTTTACTGCCTTTATGTCTAAATTTATTTATTCATATTTAAGGATAATTAAACTATGGCTACATCATGTTTTACTTAGCTCCTATTCTTTTTAATGCCAAGTCTCAGAACCCAAATGTCCACCCGCCATTTCCCGTGCAGTTGGAAGGCAATTCACTGTACCAGTTGTGTACTTTGAGTATATAAATTGTGGAGTGAGGCAGACTTAGATTCTGAACATATCTTATTCAGTGTGGATAGTGATTGTGTTTTCATCTGCAAAATAGGTTGATAAAAATAAAAATTCCGTATTCTTATTTATGGTTTGTATGAGATTAAATTTCCAGATAGTTGGAGATATATATGCCCTTGTGAGAAATAATACAGAGAGATTAATAACCTATTCCCAGTTTTGGCTAATGGTAAAATCCTGCAAAACTACAGTATATAATGATAATAAAAATATTGTCATATTATAATCACAAAAACTCCTATTCAGGTGTTGAGCTATCTTTTGCCACAAGCAAGACACACAATATTTCCATTACCATAAGGATCTCCCATGTTGGCTTTTGATAGACGTACCATTATCCTGTGACATTACTCGCTCTATCCAATGGTAACCAATAATCAGTTCACAGTTTCTATGAATTTGTCAATCTAAAGCTAGTGTGTTAAATAGAATCACAGTATGTAGCTTTTTGGCTTTTGTATTTTTATACTTCACATATGTACATAGAGATTTCCCCACATTGTCAGGGTACCAAGTTTGTTATTTTTATCTACTTAATTATATTCCAATATGTAAATGTACAACAGTTTTTTAGATGCACAACCAGGACTTTTTTGATTTTTACCAATTAGAAATTATTGCTAAGTGTTTGTTTTTTTGAAAGCTTTGTTTGGACAGTTTTTGTTCTTTGGTATGAATGTCCAAGTGGGAAATTGATGAGTAATATGCTTATTGCATATTTGGTTTTATAATAAATTGTCAAATTATGCTACAAAGTGACTGTACTATTTTCATATCCCATCAACAATGCATCAGTAATCTGGTTTCTCTATATTTTCATCATTATTTTCCCATCACAATAAATAGATCAGTTTTGTGAGATTTAACATGTGTGTTGAATATGCCACCTATAAATATAGTATTTTTCTTAATTTGCTTAGAACTACTCTAATCAAAATTTTGTATGTTTTTATCATAGCCTGTATTTGTTTTGTTTGCTTTACAAAAACCTAAGTGTGCCATTTTCTGTGAAGTTGTATTGTGAAATATTCTTTTGAGACAAGATCTCTTTAAATAGCTCTGGCTGGCCTGGAATGTATGCTGTATTCCAAGATAACTTCAATTTCTCTATCTTCTTGTGTTTACCCCCTCAAATATTGGGATTGTAGGTGTGTGCCACCTGCCTGGCTTTTATAAAAAGAAGTCCTTTCCCAATTTTCTTTAAAATGATTAGTGCTTCTGACTACATTATTTCCTTCAATATCTCTTAGTTTGTTAATTTCCTTTGAAATGTTTTCCTTCTGTGTGCGATCTGGGCTCAGTGGCAAAATAATTATCTTATTATGACCCTTTAGTTACTTTTCTTATGATTTTTCAAGGAACTACTCAATAAAACATTAATGATGAATGAATTTCTAGCATCTTCCTGATCCATATTTATACATTGAAGTATTGCTGAAATAACATCGAAATCCTTCTCACGACAGCATACTGGGGTCACTATGAATTTGAAATTTGAAATACTGACTGGGCTGTCAGTATTTTCCTTCAGTTCTTGTATTTGATCTCTGTCAACTCTTTCTAATTCTCTTTGAGCAGGTACCAAATTTTTGTCACTTTTCTCAACTCTATTCAAATGTTGACTCACTCTTTTTCAGAATAGGGCAGAGTAAATCAGAATAGCTTCCTGCAAATTCTAATTCCATTGCCTGTAAGCTTATTTGTATTTATTTTCCTCTCCACACAATTCCAGTCCATCTGCAATGAATTTTGTTCAAGGGAAACCACTCATTGTCATTGCTGTCCTCACTCTTCTCCCTTGCAACCTTTACAATTTCATTTCAGTTTACCTTTCTATCTATAAATGTATTAAAGTTTCTTCTCCTTTAAAGAAAATATTACCCAACCCTTCCTCTATCTCAGTTGGCATAGTTCATGTCTTTCCCCATGAATTTCCCATAGGGTAATGTTTACTCATTACCTCTGTTTCCTAACTTCACATTCACTCTGCAGCATACTGCAATCTGGATTTTACCTATACATTCCATTAAAAGCCCTTATGAGAATTACTAGTTACCTTGTAAATATCAATGAATACTTCTACATTCCTTACTGGAGCATAGCAATGTACATCACATTGTTGTTAAAATGGCCCGCCCTAAAATACCATATCTCATGGTGTCAGTGAAGCACTGGGCTTGATAACTTTATTGTCATGTAATACCAACTTTTAAAGTTGAACTTTATTAAAGTATAATTTGCCTCCAGTAAAATGTCTTAATATTGACCATATAGTCATTGAGCTTAACAAATATACATACTTCAATAATTATTACCACAGTACAGTCATAGAAAATTTCTTTCAGTTATTCTTACTGTCCCTTTCAGTCTGTCTGAGGCTAGCCAAACCCTAACTCCTAGAATCTACTGGACTAATTTCTGTCACTATAGATCATTTAAGTCCTTTAAAATACTTAATATAAAATAAATCATATAATATTTACTCTTATTTTAAGAGACAGAGCCTCAGTAGGTAACCCAAGTAGGCCTTGAAATCATGATTTTCCTTTTCCATTCTTTGAAGTGCTGATATTATAAGAATGAGCCTCCATATTTGGCTCTGGCTTCTTTTAATTAACATTCTCATGGAAGTCATTTGTGTTTTTTGGATATCGGCAGACAATTGCTTTTATTGCTGAAAAGTACTCTATTATATGAATGTGTCATACTTTGTTTAATCATTTCCTGCTGTTTTACATTTTAATCTTTACTACATATAAAGCTAAGATGAGCGTTCCATTCATTATGCTCCTTTAGTTCTTCTATTTTGATCATTATTCCTTTTATACTTTCTGGTTTCCTTTGTTCTGTCTACCATCAAATACTGATATTCTATAAGATTATATCTAGAGTAAGCACAAAGTTACTCTTACTCTGTAAATTTTTACCTTTGCCTTTTCAATGTTCCCTGTATGGTGATCATCCCACCATCATTCTTCCATTCATTTAACAAGTATTGAATAAAAGATTGGGTCATATACTCTGCTAAGATTGATGAACATGGATTCAGTCCCTACTATGTTGGAGATTATGGTATAAAGGGGGAATCGAGCATTCTTTAACCTCAAAATATATACATAAACATGCTTGAAATTCAGTGGAAAACTATCAAGTGCTATGGGTAGAATTTAACATATATCCCTAAGTTTGACAGGCCAGGGAAAATACCTCTCAAGCAACATCATATGAGTACACCAAAATATAAAGAAGAGTTAAGCAATCACCAGGTTCAAGTTACGGGATATGGATTTCCAGGTAAAGTCAATACATCTACCAAAAATCTTGTCAAGTTTTTCTCCTCCAAGAAGTCTCCTCTTACAGTAACAGTTTGGGTAGATGCCCTTCCTCTTATTTCTTTGATAAATTGTTTATGCATATCCTTTTACTTATTTCTATACTTCTTTAAATTAATAATGCTTATGGATCTGCTTCCCAACTGGATTTGAGATCTTTAAATGTAATTTTCTAAGTTTACTTATTTCTACACTATAAGGATGAGCACAGTGTCTGATGCTCATAGTTACTTAATGATTCATTGTAAGTGAGAAGAAAATATGATGTACTCCTTTCCTTAGAAGTTAGGCATAACAGAAGTAATGCCTATGACACAAATCAAGCTTTCTAATCTGTGCATATATTTTAGTATCATCATCAAATTTTGTGCCGAGAATGTGAGAGTGGCAATCATGTATGGGCAGATTTACACATTTCACCCCCAGCAGTACAGTGAGCTTTCTTTTCATAGAATGAAGACAAGGCTCTCTAAAGTTTTAAGAGTTTATGCTCACAAATCTTAGTTTTTCTCCTCACTCAAACATTTCTGAACCCTTACTGCAAATCAAAGGCTTTTCTTGGTACTGCTTATATTGCAGTCAATATGGTTTAGCCCTTACCCCAAAGAATATTTCAGCTCACTTTTCTTTAATACCTCCTCATGTTATCACTGCATTAGATATGCACTGTGCTTAAAATGGAAAATGATTTTCAACAAAATTCCAAATTAAATATTTCTAAGGGATAAAAATAACAAAAATGCAAGAGTGATAGTAATTCCATTTTATAGGTAATAAGTTCAGTTGCGTCTGTATTTAGGAATTAGTAAAGTATATATCAAAGTTCCTGTTACTTAGATTTCTAGTAGAGCTTGAATGCTGGCTTTGAGATTTATTGGCTCTACGATATTGGGTAGGCAACTTGTATGAACTTTACTTTCATTCCTCTATAAAATTAAAATGAAAGGGGCTAGAGAAATGACTCACTGGTTAAGAGCACTGACTGTTCCTGCAGAAGACCAGGGTTCGATTCCCAGTACCCACATGGTGGCTAAGAATTGTCTGTAACACCAGTTCTAGGGGATCTGATATCTTCTTCTGACCTTCACATGTATTGCACAACATGGGTGTATTTATGTACATGCAGATAAAACACTCATATAGGACAGGCATGGTGGCACATGCCTTTAATCCCAGCACTCGGGAGGCAAAGGCAGGTGGAGCTCTGTGAGTTCGAGACCAACCTAGTTTGCATAGTTAGTTCCAGGCCACTGGCAGATAGAGGGAGAGCCTGCCTCATTTTTTTTTTTAAAAATTAAAATAATGACATTTTTCTGGGGGGTAAAATGAGGTAATATAGAACTATCTTATTACTCATCTATCATCTATCTCAAGTACCTGGGACATAGTGAGCACTCACACTTGTTAGTCCCCAAAACTAAAGCTTGCATATCTTCACCCCACTCTGTTCAAAGAGTTTGCAGTTTTTATTTTAATAAAATTACAGTTTAATAAGAAGGATGTTTCTTTAAAATTTAATATTTTTTTTCTATGTGAGTATGCATCCAGATGTAACTGCGGGAACCAGGATAATGAAAAAGAACCAGGGAGGTAAAGGGAAAGAAAGAACCCGAGAGAGAAGAACAGTAGGAGACAGGTGTTACTAAGGGAGAAATGAATAAAAATGGGGATATTTAAATGAGAGAGGGAAGAGAGGGTTATACAAGGAAAGAAGGAGTTCAAGAGAGGTGGGACCATAGGAGATTGGTATAGTCAAGGGAGAAATGGGAAAAATGGGGACACTTTAAATGGGGAATCCATAACAGTAGGGTTAGACAGAGATAGAGAGAAGAGAGGAAAACAATGGCTAGTTAGTTAAAAAGAACCAGAGGGAACCATATTAGTCCAACAACCTAATGAGAAGTTACACATACAATATCTGTACATGAGTTCCTGTGTACAGCTAAAGGCTACGTAATGAAACAGTGGCACACAGGAGAAACCTTCCTTTGAGTGGATGGTCCAAGAGACTCCCAAAATCACACAGGCTATTGCCACAGCCTTGGATAGCCTCCCAGAACTTAAAGGTAAGACCCTGTTGCAGAAGACAAGACATACTTCAGACACGATTTGGAGCAGTGGAGCTGGAACTGACCCAGAACCCACCTCCCTAGAGGCTAGCTCTCATAGCTATGGAAAGCATTATGAAGATGCCAAGGGAAACTATCAATTGATGGTCCAACACAGACTTCAAGACCAAATAACCACATCAGTGGCTGGCATAGCATACAACATTTGTGCAGTAGTGGCGCTTTTTTCTTGGGGGGCAATCAACAGCTACCTAATTGGACTAAAAGCCTATTAAATGTGAGGAAATTCAAGTGTGGTACTGTAAGCATAACCAAATACACATGGCTGAGGTGGTCACAGATCTTAGAGAAAATTTCAATACTGTCACATCGCTAGAGTAATGTAATTTCTTACAGTGTTCATATTATGTAACTTTATATTTACAGACAAATATCTCAGTCACCACTCATCAAAGAAGTTTATTCTGAAGCAGACAGAAACTATTACCAAGTACCATAACTTGTCACACACAGACATTGCCTATGAATTTCCCAGCCCTAAATGATACATCTACAATGTAACCTCTATACCCAAGGCTCACAGAACATAGAACAGGGCAAAGAAGAAGACACAGCTCTCATTAATGAAGCTCCCTCATGTAACAGAGAACCAAGAACACCAAAGGTCAGAAATGACCAAAGTGCAGAGATTAAGAGTCTGCAGAATGCTGGGCTTTGGACAGGAGTCATATATTAAGCTTCACCAACCAGGGGCTCAGGGACCATTGCAGAAGAGGGGGCAGAAAGATTGTAAAAGCCAGGGAGGAGGTGCATGGCCATATGGAAACAGAGGCCTACAAGCTCCTGGGACCGAGCCCATATGATTCTATGACAATGGTGTCAGCATACACAAGTCCTATGCAAATTGAGGCATACAAAAACCCAGTGAAGAACTGCGGATATGGACAGCAGTCTCCAATCTTAGCTGAAGAAATATTGACAACTGATTGTTGCTAGGTGAAGAGGAACTGATCTCGCTAAAACAAGGGTCTCTAGAAAGGCTGACAAAACCTCATTGGATGGACTTTCACTGGAGAACGTCTGGAAACACTGACTTGAAACAGCAGGCCTTAACATGGATGACAGAGTATACAGGTTCCAGTGGTGGGGGATGGTCTACGGGAAGGTGTCAGCAGGGATGGTGGTATAAAGGTTATTAAGATTGTTTGAGGTGTTCTGTATGAAATACAGACAAATTCAATAAAAAACAAACTAAATAAACTTAATATGGCAGGCTTTAATGTAAAAAAAATTAAAAAAATAAAACATCAACTTTCATTAGGAAAGCAATCTACAGTTTGCAAGCATGGATCCTGGTAGATGATCCTACAGTCTTCAGGATCACAAGCCATCCTTGAGCAACTGAATGGTTAGTCACTGTGCCAGGGAGTTCCACTGTGTGCTTAGGGCTTAGGGAAAGATGTTTGCCAATATGAACTCATTGATATCTACTTGTCTACTTATTTTTAGCTTTAAAAAGAATATGTCACCTATATAAACATATTCTGTACACATTTCCCAACTAGATATGTCCATTTCAAAGATGGAAGATGGCAAGCTTGTCAGTTTTGTTAGTTTATAGACCTTGGGCAAAAAAAGTGGAACCATTTAGTTGACAGGTTCAGGAAAACAAATCTTGAAATCTTGAAGTTTCAGAATTTAGCTTTTGTATTGTGTGCTCACCTGAAACAGATTTACACATGAAAGTATAACATATCGTGACATGGCAGCTCATCCTAGGGGCTCAATCAATCAGGACACGATAGTGGCAATGGCCTAGTTAGAAAGAAATTTGTTTCTGTTGTGCTTGACATATACTACCCTTTATTCACCGTTACCCTTCTCATTCTGCCATGTTTTCTTTCTATGTGACTTCCTACCCATCAAAATGTTCTTCAGGAGAAAATGAGTGCCTATTATCAAGAACTTATTGCCCACTTAGATCAAGGTGATTAGAACTTCTAGGAGTATTTTTAAACTAAAATTGACATTTTCTTACTCTTTTAGTTAACATTGAGTACAAAATTGGGTCAGGAATTCTTTTGGAACCTGATAATGTGGAATATGGTATAAAGGGGACACATGCTTTAACCTCACAACATATACATAAGCATATAATTCAATAATTCAATGAGGAAAATATGTAAAGTGCTATGGCAAAGAAATTAGCATAAAGTTCCAAGTTTGGGATTCAGAGAATATATGTCTCAGGGAAGTTCCTTTAAGCTGAAGCTTGAGGGGAATTAAAGAAATCATCAGGCTAAAACGATGGTATGTGAAGTCACAGCGGAGGGCCTGAATGCTGCAGGAAGAAGAAAAAGAAGATGGAAAGGTCATGAAGTAGAAATCCTTCCTGTAGTTACCTTCTCTTTGTTTTGATGCTCTCTGGCACACATCTTTCTCACTGTAGAGTCTATAAGAACTATATATACTTTTATTACATACTACTTTCAAATAGGTTTTGCTGACATCCTGCTCTGCTTTGGGATCTTCAGACAGTGCTTCCTATGTGAGATCTTTATGAAGTCTAATTGTGTTTAGTCCTCATATCCATCCAACAAAATAGATATTAATAACACATACATTGTACAGAGGCAAAACCAAAGTTTAGAAAAATTGACTTGTCCAAGGTAAAAACCAATTCATATTTGTCACAAGGATTATTCTTTTTTCTATGATGTCTGACACACCCTGGAATTTAAAAGCAAGTTTTATGAAATTATTTCTGTACATAACAAATAAAAATAATTTTTCAGCTTACAGGAATTAACAGTCTTGGTCTTTTAGTAGTTACTATTTTATTACCAAAGCAATGGCTAAGCTAATATGGTTAAAGGAAATGCTGACATCACCGGTAAATTATAATGATGATAAATTGTCATGCTTCATGTGTACAAGTACAGTTCCACGTAACAGTGCCTTATTTAAAATGCTAATTATTTAAATGATGTCAGCAAATGTCAGAATAGGGTCTTCTTTTTTCTTATCTTCTTGGAACAGGAATAACTTTTCCATCTATCCATGGACTAAGGTGCCTTATGGGAGCTTCAAGACTATTGAGGAGGTTGTAAATGCTATTGGAGTTCAAACCTTTCAGAGCCATTTTCTGAGTGCAGATCTGTAATGAAGTGATATACTTTCTGACCACTGTCTTTGCTGTAGACCTAGGAATAACTCTGTCTTCTGTGGACTCAACTGTAGCATACTTTTCCTTGGTTCTGTTGCCAGAATCATCTGCCAAAGGACATAGGAGGGATCATACTCTTCATGCAGCAGGTGGCAGACTTGCTGATCTTCATCTTGGCAGTGTACACTGAGTAGCCATAAAACTCAGCTGTGGTTTTCTCCAGCTGTAGTCTGAGGGCAGCTTTGCCCACAAAGGCAAGGTTGAATATTTCTGTGTTAGTGGCTGAGGCCTCCCTCAGGCAAAGTTCAGATAAGATTATTGTGGTATAAAAGGCACTAACCACAAGAAGTTAGGTGAATGAGACACAGCTAGGGAACAGAAATTGGACAGAAAACTGACATCAGCAGAAGCTAAGGCTAGAATTATAAAATAGCCATAAAAGGATCTTTTTAATTTCACAGTATAATTTTACAGATTATCTGTGCCAGAGGTTATGAACTTGCTGTCTGGAGGACAAATTTGTCTAAAGTTTGTTTTGTCTGGATTGTATAGTATTGTAAAATAATACAAACTGGTGACTAACAGAAAAGGAGGGAGTTCTTATATACATATCTAGTTATCTTGTTTCTCATGAAAAATTGTAATGTCTGTCAAAATGGGACCTGTATTCTCACAAAGCAATGATTATTGGGCTTCACTAATGACTGCTTACTTTAATCAAGGTGGGGCTCTCTGGTTTATTTATATTCCCAATACTCTCTATTATTTCATTGAGTCCAGTGCAGGGCATCAGCTGTCAAAATGGAGTATTGCTTTTCTGACACTTGATACATATACAGTAACTAATTTGCATTGCCTATTTGGTCCTTTTAGACATTTTTTAGATTGTGATCACCTGGTCTAAGGCAAGGACCCTGTGAGTTACCAGCATAACCATGTGACTTGCAGGGTGTCTCAGACCTTAAAAACAAGATAATCTGGCCTCCTTGTTCATTGTAATTGTTTCTACTACATTGAATCCAGCAATTATGCATATGTGGCACATGGTGATCTTTGACTAGGAGAGGTTAGGTCACACTTCTGCAGTGATGTCTTCCTTCCTCTTATTTCTCCAAGTAGCAAAAGAGTCTTTTCAGTTCTTATAATTTGTCTAGAAATTTCTAAAGTTTTTAAATGTTCTCTACTATCCAAGAGCATGGAATTATTTCTTTCAGCAAGAATGCTGGTTCTTTGTGGTAGAATCAGCCATTGTAAAATTTTATGTGAAGTCTATATTCTTCCAGTGTCTAATATGCTGATTTTGGATTTATGTTCCTGAGTCCAGTTGTCTTCTATGCTCAGAACTTCAAGGTTGTAATTTTTGACCAGCATCCTGCTGTTTCCCACTCATGTAAGTACAGGGTAAATATCTCTGCCCTGTGTCTATGAATAACAGTTCTAGAAATAAAGACTGTCAATTTAATATTATGTAAAATGTATTATTTAAACTTGAATGTGTATGATAGTACTGAGAAAATAGTAGTACTTTGTACAATTCTCATTACATGTACATTTTGTTTGTTACTAATTGGTTGTTAATATTTTCCAATTCAATAAGTTGATTCAATAAAGAGAGTTAGAAGGAAAAATTTTACTTACTCAAATTATCATATTAAACTACCCCAAACACATTCATGAATAATAGTCAATTGTTACGTAAATTTGGATTTTAAGACACAATTAATTCTGAAGCACCCATTAATTTTATATCTCCAATAAAGCAAATACAAAATTTAGGTTGTCAGAATTTATACTCAACTTGGGGATCAACAATGGGTTATGATTTAGATACCAGTCTCTAGGCTTATATCATGTCTGTGAACCATTTGGACACTAGGAACTTGGATTGGAATAAAAGACACTTAGTAGGCATCAGGGAAAGGAGAATTAGGTAACACTTAGTATTCACAATTTTTTCTCATTCCTGTATATACCAAGGATTATACTGCCAAGATCACATATGTATTTTAGAGAGTTGTAATCACAGAATATGAAATTAGCATGGGTTTGGAAAGTTACTGGTTCTTGCTGAGATTTTTTAAACGGGAAATGGAAACTCTCATTCAATCTAACTTAAATGCAATAACTTACATAGCAGTGCCTGTGCTTACAAAGCGGATGCTAATCAATGAGCCAGTCAATGCAAAATGTATTAGCCAATTTATGGAGGATTTCACATAGTGAATATTGACATTAAACCTTGGCATTCTAAATTGTCTACTACTAAACAAGTGATAAATTAGCCATAGATTTAGAATAATGGAATTTAGGTTAATAGAAACAATTTTAAAAGTACTTGGGGAGGAGTTCATATTGTCAAAAATAGAGCTTGAAAAATAGTACACTGCAATGAAAACAGTGAAGATAATTTTTCCAATGGAGAGCTGGATAAGGCATAATGCAGCATACCTCAAACTAGAGGATTTTCTTTACCATCTACTCACTTATCTTTGAATTCACGGGGCTGGCCATAAAATTGTATACACTTCTGCTTTTTTCCCCACCTGACTTTTATTAGAATCATATATTATTCCATGGAAAGAAAAATGATCATTTTGATATAACCAGAAAACGGGTTTTAAAAATTATTGTAGCTATTTTCCTGTATATTTAATGTGTAGATTTATTACTAAACAGTTCGGGATAGAATTATCATTGCCAGTAATTATAATTAATACCTTTCTCCTTATGATTCCCACACACCTCTTTCAGAAAGAGTATTTCCTGATTCAATCAGCAGACCATGAGGAGCTCCAGTGTTCTAACACTACAAATACAAAAGGCAGGATAGCATCACTTCATAAAAATTTACTTTACATATCAAATACTAATATAAGACTTCATATTCCCAATCACAATATTCCTTATATTCTTACAAAGGATAGTAACTGCAAGTTGGTTCATTTTGAAAAATAAAAAAAATGATAAGCAAGTATTTTTGAAAACCCTAAATCTCACCATTTTGAAATAACTGTTTTTAATATCTTTATTTATTTCCAAATTTTTATGTGCATGTTTTGTGATATGTGTGTTTATGCATATTAAATTTTAATACAAAATGAGATCATAAGCTATGTAGGTCTGCATTTTGATCTTCTCTTGAAGAATTATATTATAGAGCATATTAATGTTAGATGATATAATCCAGTCTCATAAAGGCAAATACTACATGTTTCGATATATGGAAGGTATAAAGACTGAGAACAAAGTTGAACAGAGTAGGAAAGAACTTAGAAGGATATGGAGGAGGGAAGAAAGAATGAGGTTGGATCATGCATTCAAAAATACACTCAGATTAGAGGATTAGTTTAAATATTTTATAGCACTGGTTGATAACTATAGACTACAATGATTTATTACAATTTATGTCAGAGTTTGAAGTTTCCCAGTGGATAGACCTGATGATATTTGAGATGATGGAAGTGCTATCATATTGTACTTCATAAATACACAATTTGAACATATTAATTTTTAAAAAGACAAAATTCAAGACCCTTCAAAATATATTCCATGAAGATACGAGGATAGTTTTGAAAGGTGCTTATTTCATGACATATTTTACCTACAGTCTTATTATTTGGTATGTAGGCAGTTTTTAATGTTGACATTATAAATAATACTACAGTGAAGTTCCATGAATATAATTTTTGCCCACAAATTACAAGGTCGTGAGGATAAAATTTTAGAAGAAAAATTTTGATATATAAAGGCCTGCAGAAACATCATTAGATTCAACACTACTACCAGTATTATCTTTTCCTTATGATCTTCCCAGCACTAAATATGCATGTGTTGCACGCGCACAAACACACACACACACAGACACACACACACACAAACGTATCTACAATTTTTGTTTATGTGAAGGAAGCGTGATGGTAAAAATATGTTTTAGTAGTTTAGTGTCTTTTTAGTCATCATTTTATCCACTAGGACATGAGAGTTTTGTACCTTGTTTCTATCTTTAAATATAGCTCCAGTGGGTACTACTAAGCAATGTGCCCTCTTGAAACAAGAGTGAAATTTCTCACTGCTTGACCCTGATATGTACCTAGAAGATAAGGCTAGAGGTAAGAACTAATGATAATTTTATAACCGTGATTTATAGGTTCATTAATATGTGCTATATGTTAGAGTTTTTCTAATTTCAGTATAGTGGGTTCAAAGAGATTTCTTCATTATACTGACTTGAAAACAAGGTCATTAGCTGAGTAGTGTAAGGTTGAAAACTCAACAATTCACTATGGAGTTGAACAGAAACTTGCATCAAATGCTAGCCAAGGTGCATATCTCATATTTTTTTCCTTTTTTCATGCAGATTAGTGAAATAGTAAATATCAGCTACCTAAATTTGAATGCTTGTTCTGTAGCAGTAGCTATTTTTTAATCATAATGATGATGCTTATAACAATAATTTATTATGCCTAAAATCAAACTGGTAGGGACTAAAAAATTTGACATTTCAACCCAAGTATAGTTTGTTTTATTGGTCAGAGATTCAAAACACTGCAAATTGATTTGCAGAGAGTGAAATGTCAGCACTCTGAGCTCAAAACACAGTGATAGGGGCTGGAGAGATGGCTCAGTGCTTAAGAACACTGGCTGTTCTTGCAGAAGACCTGATTTCGAATTCCAGCACCCACATGACAGCTAACAACTGTCAGTAACTTCAGTTCCAGGAGATCCAACAGCCTCTTCTGTCCTCCATGGGCATTGCATGACATGGGTGCATCTATCTACATGCAGGCAATGCATGCATACACCTAAAATAAAATTTAAAAAATAAAATAAAATATGTTTTTAAAACCACAGTGATAAATACCTAAATTCTGGAATTTTCAGCTCTGCTTTAGCATAGTTGCCTCAGTTTAGTAGTGCTCCACATGCTCTGAAAAACAATGCTAGGAGCAACAGGGCAAAATGTTCTTCAGAAGGCTCATGCTTTACATCCTCTGCTTTGGTTAGCAAGACTTTAGCAACAATTAGTTATTGAAATCACCATTATAACACAGAGGTCATTTTCTTGCTTTGACTTGTTTTCAAAGTCTCTTCTAACAGACTCTGAATCTGAATTATTAGAAGGCAACTCTTACAATTTGCAGTGCTGCTGTGTACAGGGGTTTATGATATAATGTGAATGGTGCCCCCTTGGCTTGTGCAGCACAATGAACCTGCTTCCTAAGCTCCATGAACTCACACTTAATTTTTAACTTCTTATTCTAATGTTGGTTGCCCTTATTTAGATAATTGTTTATCATTTTTCCTCCTTATCATGTATTGTCCTGAATTACTGTAAAGTAATCTGTGCTTTTATCACTCCCATTTGTTTTACCATTTACTTCTTAACAAGCATGTCACATCTTACCATGAGACAGTGTTCTTTATAAAATTATTTAAATATACCAATTGTGTGCCTTTATGAAGGAGGGTGTGATGCTCTGGTATATTTTTATATTGTATATTGATCAATGGGATCCACTGCATCTTGATCCTCTTTCATCCAGACCTGCTAACTGTAAGTTTTTTTAATCAGCTCACCCACTTATCATTACTTTATGAGTAAAATAGTGAAAAAACATCACAGCTATTTTTTCATAATGTTACAACATTAGGAATTCTAACAATCATCAGATTTCAGACTATGCCAACATTAATATATACATATATTATACCTATATATGTGTATTTATGTGCACACATATAATGTTGAGACAAGCTACACTATGTTGTTAAGGATGGCCTCATATTATGATCCTTCTACCCCTCCCTGCGATGTTGTTACAGTTGTGTACCACCATACACATCTTACAATGTCAACATTTATTCCTGTAATCTGGCTGTGATTTTTTATGTGTAAAAATCTTTTAACCATCCCTTATGTTTCTCTCTTCTTTCTGGCATGTGGTAACTACTATTTCCCTCTAGTGAGCTCAGCTAGTTTATATTCTCCATATGAGTGAAATCATCTGGTACTTGTCTTTCTGTGCCTGCTGAATTCACTTAACATTATGATCCCAGCTCATTCATTTCACCTCAAGTAATGAGAAGCTTTTTTTTCTTTTTTATAGCCAAATAGTATTCTGTTGTATATATTTACCATATTTTCTCCATCTATTCATATGTCAGTGAGCAATGAAATTAATCTTTGCTATTGTGAAAAGTACTGCAATAAACATAGAAGTGCAACTATCTCTTTGATGAATGGATTTTATTTTCTCAGGATAAATACCTACTACTTAGATTACTGGAACATATGGTAGTTCTATTTGCATTCCCTAAAACCTCCATACCGTTTTCCATAGCGGCTCTAGTAATTTAAAATCCCATCAGCAGTGTATAAGAGCTCCCCTTTCTACAAGTTTTTACCATGTTCTGTCAGACTATTAGTAAATGTAATTGTTTCTTCTTGGCATATAGATGGCTCCTTCTGTGAGCATGCCAGCCTAATGACTCTGACCCTAATCACTTCTCATAGACTCCATCTCAAAAAAACATCACATTGGGAGTCAGGGTTCCAAATACAGACTTGGAGGAAGGGAACATTTCAGTTCAGAGCATTATTCAGAAAAAAAAATGAGTGGTCTTAATAATGTATAACTAACCTTGATAATTCAAACCTCTTCTTTCTAGAACAGGGTGCAAATCTCCTGACTCGGCTATGAACTCACTGCCTTCTTACAATAACTTCCCTCATCACTGGATTCCAGTTTCTGCCTCTCTTTTTTCACCTCTTTTTCCATTTGGAAACCTATTGCAGTGGATTGAGTGAAAAATGTCCCCCATAGGCTCCAGTACTCAAACACTTGGTGCCCAGTTGGTGGTGCTGTTTGTAGAGGTCATGGAACATTTCTGAGGTACAGCCTTGCTGGCTGAAGTGTGTCACTAGGACATGGCTTTGAGAGTGTGTAGTCTTACCCCACTTTCAGCTTGCTGGCTCTGCTTCGTGTGTGGTTGAAGATATGATCTCTTGAGTCACGCATATGCTGTTATTCCTCCTCCTCTCCCACTATTAGGAACTCTCCATCTGGAATCATAAATCAAAATAAACTCTTATTCTCTAAGGTGCCCTTTGTCGTGGTATTTTATCACAATAACAGAAATGTAATTGATATACATACTCTACCAACTATACAACCTTTTATTCTTTATTTCACATATTTGATCTCTTATTTACACAACTGCTACTGGACTAGAGTTTTTTTCTATCAAATGATTATACTTCTCTTTGACCAGAACACAGGTAATGTACCACTGCTAAAAGTGTAAAGAATGGTAAATGATATTGGTGTTACATAGCATACTACCAAACACATATTTTTAGTCACTAAAGATCAAGAGAGATACAAGTCTTATGCTGTGTGACAAAATGACACAGTACAAAATTGGAGTTGCTAGCATGCAACAGACCCAGGAACAATCACATAGGTATTTATGTATACTGTTATCTTTGTTTCTGTAAATGAACCAAGCACCTTATTGAAGCCTTTCATAGATGAAATGTTAGTACACTCCATTTGTAAGCCTGATTGCTTTAAGCTTGGAACCAAAGAGTTTTATTTTCAAATATTTGTATCAATGAGCAGTACTTATTTGATGGATGGTTTACAGTGACGAACATTTTAAATTTTGATGGTCAGGTATTCATACACAAAGACACACATGCATGTCACTATACATAAATAAAACACAAATAACTTCTTTTTTATATTTCTTATTATGTAGGGAAGAGTTGTCTCCACGCTCACTTTTGAGGGCTGTATTAGGCTCCCTTTTCTTTCTTATTTTCAGAAATCTTACTTTTTCATTCCATTTTATTTATTTATTTATTTTTAGCTTTTATGTATATGAGTATCTTTCCTGGATGTATGAAAATACACCATGTGGGTGAAATTCCCACAGTGGCTAGAAGAGGGCATCAGAACCCTTGGACCTGGATTTATGACTGGTTGTTATTTGCCATGTAGGTGCTGGAAGCTGAACCTGGCTCCACTGCAAGAGCAGCCAGGGCTCTTAACTGCTGAACCATCTCTCCAGCCCTACTTTAACATGTCTTATTATAGGCATCTACATCCTCATATCACCCTGGAACTTACAGAAAAAAATTCAGCTTAAATCTACTTTTCTTTCATTCTTTTTATTCATTAAAAACTGACTCTTCTTTTCCAAGCATTTCATATATTTTGTTATCATTCTTAGATAAAGTGTGCTGGCATTTTATTAAGTACTGGTACTTGTAGTCTTTGAAGGATATATACTTTTATTTAAATTGGGATTTCCTTAAGGTGTCACTTTAACCAAATAGAAGGATTCAGTTGGAAGGAAAGTCAGGCACTGCAGTGAAGAAGGCAGACATTTCTTTGTTGCCTAAATTTCATTCACTAACTAAAATCTTTCCCAGGTCTAGCATGGTCACCTGTATTGTAGTCAAAACCATTTAATGGTAATTTAAGAAAGTTGGAAATGGAAGGTTATAATGTAATATGACTGATAAGAGAAGGTGAAGGGCACACTTGTAGAAAGAAAGTGCTTTCAAATGAAAGTTTCATAGACAAGTAACCTCAGTCATTAGTAATCTGTCTGGTTCTGGGAGACTTTTGAAATATAGCCTGGGTCAGGGAAATGGCACTTTTCACATTCGTTGGCTGCTGTGTAGCTGAGATTATAGTCCCAGAAGAAATAGTGACTCCTGACTTACACTTCTTTATTCAATAAATCAGAGAAGATAGGATAGTGTATCAGGAAATAGAAAAGGAAACATTAAGACATAATCACTACTTCCTAATGAATTGGAGATAGAAGGCTTATGCTCTGCACTCAGATTTTACTACTAGGTTTTAAAGCTGATAAATAATGTTAAAAGGAGCTTAAATTGATTCAGAAAAATACTTAATGGCTAATTAAAGCAAATACCAAAATCTTTTACTTATTCGATTTTTAACTTTTAAAATAACATGAAACACTTTTAATTGACAAAAGCAAATTCAAACAACATGTTACTGTTTTGGTTGCCTAAATTTTATGTCACATCTATGAAAATCTGATCCATAAATAGGGCTTTAATTGGGAAAACTTTATGAAAATAAGTGCTAGAACATATGTGTATATCAAATGAAAGTTACACAGAAGGCCTTGTTATAATCTTCTGCTCTTTCTAAATCTGCTCTACGTGTCTGCTAAAGGTAGTATATATGAGATAGTTTAGGAGGAAGATTAAAGTATATTAGAATAGTCAAATGTTTGATAAATGTTTACAGAAGAAAACAGAAAGATAGAGGAAATGTGGAAAGGAATGACAGAAGGCAAACAGGTTATATATACACGTGTATGTATATCCTGTATTTAAAAATATTTTTTTCCTCAATTTTTCCTTCAACATTCTTTTCACCACTGCAGAGATAAGAGTGTGTCAGTTTTTTTTTTTCTGAATGAGATGCTCTTCTTACTTAAACCTAATGAAATATAAGTACTTTGACCAGTTTATTTATTAACTAATTTAGTTAGCTCATTGTTAGTTCACTCCTTGTGATTTTAGATGATAGAGTAGCAACCACTAAAAATGAAAACAATACAAAACAAAAATGTCTTCCAGCACACATTTCAGAGTAAAAAACAATAGAAATCATCTGCGCTTACAAGGAGTTTATGAATAATTTTCTCATTCTTGTGTAAAAACTTGAAGAATCAAGAGTAATATTGTTTATAGTGCTTGTAAATTTTGTAACTTAAAAAAAAACTCTTGAGAATTTTGTGCATGCATATAAAGGTGTTTTGATCAAATCCATACCCACTCTCTCCTCTCCAACATCTCCCATATTCACCATCACTTTTTCTGCCAACTTCGTGTTTTCTCTATCTTTTTTTGAAATTTTTTTATTATTTTTACTTTATGTGTATGTGTGTATTGCCTGCATGTAGGTAAGTGCACCTGTGTTGTGCAATGCCCACGGAGGTCAGAAGAGGCTGTCGGATCCCTGGGACTGGAGTCAGGGACAGTTGTTAGCTGCCATGTGGGTGCTAGGATGCGAACCCGGGTCTTCTACAAAAACAACCAGTGTTCTTAACTGCTGAGCCATCTCTCCAGCCACCGGTTTCTTATTATTGATTTTAAAACCGTGTTTGTTTGTCTTATAAGTCAATTATCAGGTATATAATTTATGGAGGTATTTGCTCCCAGTTTGCAGTTTCTCTTTTGATTCTTTTTAAATTGTCTCTCACGGAGTGAAATTTTTAATTAATAAAACTTCAAATTTTTTCCTTTGCTATGTATTTCTTTTGATATTGCACCTAAAATATTCATTGCCATTCTAAAACACGTTTTTCTCTAAATTATCTTCTATGCTTTTATAGTTTAATATTTTCCATTTAGGCCATAAGCACAGCCAAGTTTTGTGAATATGATTATATCTAACTCCCACATCCCCCTCAAACTCCCTCTGGATTTTCCTTCAAAAAGCTCTCCTACTTTGTCTTTTTTCTATTTTTTGATAACTCTCTTGGTCTCCTTAGTGCTGCCCATGTGCATGGGTGTGGGGCCATACAGTGGAGCATGAGAAAGTAGTCAGTGGACATATCCCCAGTAAGGAATAATTCCCCTCCTCTAGCAGCTATCAAATGCCAATTACTTCTCAGTAAAGAGTGGGCCCTGGATATCATCTTCCCAGTCTCTACTGACATTTTAAATAGCATGATCTTGTGTAGGTCTCATGCAGGTAACCATAGCTGCTATGAGTTCATGAGTATAACTGCCATGTCTTCTCTAGAGGATAGCATTTCCTAGCACTCATCCCCATCCTAACTCTTACACTTTTTTTGCCTCCTCTTCAGTGATGTTCCTGAACTTTGGTGCGGGTTGGAGGGATTGGTAAAAGATGTCTGATTTAGGGCTGAATACTCTTGTTCTAAGGACTTTGACAAGTTATGCGTCTCTGCATTGGCTGTTGTACACTGGAAAAAGAAGCTTCTCTGACCAAGGTTAAGAACAGCACAGGTCTATGCATGTAAGAAAAAATAATTAACACACAATTTGAGTACATGATTATTTAGCAAAATGGTAATAGCAGGTTCTACCCTAGGTCTTTTGAGCCCCAAAGTCATTGACCAGGATTATAAAATCACTGATGAAATTCTCTCTTGAAGAAAGGCCTCTGATATAATTAGCAAATGGTGAGTTACTCCTAAAAGTTGGGCTGTTATTGCACCAGTAGTGACATCTTTCCTGGCACACCAGTATTGCAGTATTCAGGGTCCAGCATTTAGCAAGATCATTGATAATTGTTTTCATCCCCAGTAGTATGCATAATCAGGACCTTCTAACTTTATGAAAAGTAGGTAGCAGGAAGGAAGTTCTCTGGTCAGTTTGAGATTGATTTCTCTAAGTTTATGGTTTCTTCCACAATAGGTTCTTAGTCTGTAGTTCTGATGAGTAACCAAGGGTAATGGCAATAACTGGTATTGTTTTGGGAGCCTCTGGGGGTCTTCCTGACTCTATTTGAACTATTTTTCATACAGGTATATGTTGAATTAGTTTTCTATCTAGTGGGGTTTTGTAAGGCTTTTTCATATCTCTTTAGTTTTGGTTATCCCACCAATTACACCATTTTCCCTATCATTCCCCCACTCCTATCCCCAATTTATTTGTTAAGCTTCAGCATTTCCTCCTCGCCTTTCATCTCACTTGTGTTTTACTGTACTTCTGCTTATGTTTTTCAAATTGGATCATGAGATAATAGGCTTTCATATAGCTAGGACTACCTTCACACTTCCCCTACCTTTGCAGGGCCCTCTCTGGCTTAGGTTTGCACAGATCTTCTGCATGCTGTCATAAGTGCTCTGGGTACATATGTGCAACTACCCTGTGGTTTTGAGAATTCGCAGTTTCCTTGAATTCATGTACAGCCTCTGGCTCTTACAAATTTTCCTCCCCCCCCCTTTTTACAGTGATCCCTTAGCCTTAGGAGAACATGGTGTAATACAGTATCCTCTTTATGGCTGAGCACTCCACAGTCTCTTATTCTAAGCATATTAACCAATTATGTGTCTTTGTTTTAAACACAGTTTGCTACAGGAAAAGCCTTTTCTGATGAAAGCTGAGAAATGTACTAACCTATGAGTATAACAATAAATCAAAATGACTCAGTTTAATACTATGTCTATTTTGCAGAATGATAGTAGTAGGTTCTTCCCTATGGCCTGTGACCTGTCTTGATACAGGTTCTTGGTCCTGATAGTGGTATCAAGTACACAGCGATGTAAATAGGAAAAAGGAGTCACAGATAAGACCAGTTTAATGAGGTAGAGAATGGGAGGAAAAGGCAGAAGAGGGAATAAGAAGAGAACACTAAGACCTTTTGAAAGAGTCATATAGAAACCTATTGTAGGATTTTCTTTCAATATATACATATACAATATAAAAAGAGTTTAAGTGTAGTCACCCCATAATAGAGGTTCAGTAGTAGACAACACAGGCTAGCTAATAAAAACCCAATGCTTCCACTTTTTAACTGTTATGAAAAGAACAGTAATGAACATAAATGTATTAGGGTCCTTGTAGTTAGATATAGTCTATTGGATTGGATATACTCTCAGGAGTAATATGGCTAGATCATACGGCAGTTCTAGTTCCAACTTTTTTAGATACCTCCAGATTGATTTTCAAAGATATGACAGTAATTAACACTACCACCAACAGAGTATAAGTATTCTTCTTTCACCACATCCATGCCAGCATTTGTAATTATTTTTATTCTTGAAGATGACTATTCTGACTGGGGTGAAATAGTATCTTAAAGTAGTTTTAGTTTGCATTTCCCCGATGGCATCTTTTTCACAAACTAGATAAGTAGTTTGTGTGGACATATACCTGAAACATCTATTACATTGATTTATGCATCTGTTTTTATTTTATTATTTTATTTTATTTTGAGTGTTTGTGATAATGCTACATTCTGAAAATACAAAGGGTACAAAATGAATTTTTCCCCAGAACATTTCAAAGGATGGTGCCTTTGTCTGCAAAGCACCTTCATATACTGTTACTGTAGGTCATTTTGTTTCTTAGTTAAAATAAGACACCATATATCCATAGTTTTGGCCTGTACTGGAATGGGGGGAAAGAGGGTCCCCTAGAGAGTTCTTAAAAGAATTGAATAATGGATGCAAGAAGATCCCCTAGAGGGTTCATAAAAGAATTGAAGAACGGACTCAAATGGCACACAGACTTACAGACACCTACATGACTGATGCTGCTCAGAAGGTTATTAGCAGAGTTCTGTGTTACAAGATGGGATTCCAGACAGGAAATATTTGCTACCTCATTAACATCAGGTATTCTGTCTATCTATTTAGCATAACTTAAAGTGAACTTGCCTTTCTAGGGGTGGTTCTATCACCAGGTGATTGACCAATGAGATTGGAAATGTGAGTCATCAAATACATAGACTAGGGATTTTATAGTCATAACCAGTTAAACTTATGGGGCTTTTTGCTACTCTAACATTCCTCTCTGAAGAGGTAGCCCTAAAATATATTAGGGATTAGATAAGAGCTCCTCAAATGACCTTAAGAGTAAAAATAAATTGGTTTATTTGGGCCAACTGTATGGTCTTAAACACCCAAAAGGAAAGTATAACCAAAGTTTAAAGTGATCAGTATATTTCTTTAAGAGTTCAAATGGTTACACTTCCAAGACATTAGGCTTAAGTCCAAATAAAATGTTATTTAGACAATTATTTTTCATTGATGATTTTGTTTCTAAAAAGAAAGTGCTGCTCAGATTAAGACTTCAAATCTTGGTCTCCAATACTGTAGTTCCCACCTGTAGCTAAGAGAGACAACCCACTATTGTTCTAAAACGATGGCTAAATTTGTTTTCTCCACGATCTAGAAGTGTTTGAGAGGGAACTGACACTGATTCTAGCCACTCCAAGACCTGTCAACATGCCTGAAAACAAATACCGAGTTCATCACTCTTGAGTCCAGCCTTAGCAGACAAAAGAAAAATGAGAAGGAACCCAATAGAGGGATGCTTTTGAAAGCCCTCTCAAGAAATTCCACTGGATTCTGATATGAACATTTGAAATTTTCCCTGTTCTGACTTTTTTCTGGTTCCCTGTCTAGAACTTGTAATGCTAAGTACTCTTGCCTTTACGTCTCCTTCACATCTCCTAGGCACAAGTAAAGGACATTCTTTTCTCCCTACAGTTAAGAGCTATGCAATTTGGGAGTCTTCTAGATAGACCCACTGAAGGGGTGCTCCACTTGCCTCACTCTGCATCCCTGTTCAGCATGGAAGAAGCCAGAGAGGTCTGCATCCAAATTCTCTATTGGCAATTTGGGTAACCTCTTCAGAGGATGGTGTGATAAGAATAGGAGGTAGGAATTGGCTAGGCAGCTAGAGTAAAAAGACCTCAAAGAAAAGTAGCCAGTTTCTTGGCTAAAAATCAAAATGTTGTTGGGCCTCTTGTCAACATACTCCATTCCAAAGTCCACAAATGTCAAAAGTATATGCACCTGTTTTGATGCCAGGACTAAAGAATTGTTATTACAATGAGTCTGGGTAAAATTTGAAATTAGGTATGTTGATAGCTCCTGCAGCATTCTTTTTGTTCAAGATTTCCTTGTTTGCTCTTGTTTAGTACTCTCATATAAATTTGGGTTAATTTTTCTATGGCTTTGAAGTGTGGTATGTGGTATCAGATTTTCTATAATGATCACATGAAATCAATAGATTGCTTTTGGCATGATGGTCAATTTCACAATATTAATCCTGCCAGATACCAGAAGATGAAAAGCACTTCCATGCTCATGGATCAGTAGGATTAGTAGTGCAAAAGTGGAAATCCTACCAAACGCATTGTGCAGATTCAAAGCAATCTTTTCAAAATTTCATGGTAATCATTCTCAGAAACTGAAAAAAATAAACATTAAAATTCATATGGAAACACAAAAGACCCCAGATATCCAAAACATTCCTGAACAATTAAAACACTACTGGATGTACCACCGTATCTGATTTCAAGTTATACTACAGAGCTATTGTAATAGCAATAACATGATCAATATCAAAGGATAATGATTGAGGACACAGATTTAAGTCCATGCTTTTACACACATTGGAGAAGAGACAACATCTTCAACAAATGGCTCTGGTCAAGATAGATACCTACATATGCAAGAATGAAACTAGATCTTTATCTCTAGCCCTGCACAAAACCCAAGTCCAAACTGATCAAGGTCCTCAACATAGCCTTTTTACCCCGAGTTTGCTAGAGGAAAAAGTAGAGAATACACTATAACTTATAGGCACAAGAAAGAACTTTCTGAATATGGCCTCAACAGTATAGGAATTAAGATCAACATTTGACAAATGGTACTTCATGAAATTACAGAGAAAAGAACACCATAATTTGAGTGATAAGACAGTGTACAGAATGGAAAATATTCTTTGCCAACTATACTTCACACAGTCAGTGTTTGGAATATGAAAAATACTTAAATTATGCAAAAGACCACAAATTACCCAATTAAAATTCTTGCAAACACCTGAATGAATAGGACTCAGCACGCATGGCAGAGTGCATAAGGTTTAGTGGGGGTATAGGAGGAGGCATGAATGGAGGAGGAGGTCTGGATTTGAGTGTGAAATGTATGAAAATTTAAAAACTCAATTAAAAAGTTATTGCAAGGATATAAACAGACAACTGTCAAAAGATAAATACAAATGACTGAAAAATGTTTTTAAAATGCTCCACATCTTTAGCCACCAGGGACATGCAATTAAAACTACTTTGTGACTTCATCTTATCCCAGTCAAAACAGCTAAGTTCAAAAACCAAAATGAAAGAATAACAAATGACCAATGCTGACATGTATACGAAATGAAGAGAACACTGATTCACTGCTGGTGGGAGTGCAAACTGGTGCAGTCAGAAAAGAAGTCAGTATGGAGATATCTTAAAAAGGTAGAAATTGATCTACCATATAATCATGTATTCTGTTCCTGGGCATATTCTCTAAAGACTTTACTACTACAGAGATGTGTGTTCATTTTTGTTTACTGCTGCTTTACTACAATTGCCTGATCTGGAAAAAGCCTATACACCCATCAACTGATAAACAAATAACAAAATATTTTATATATGCATAAGAGCACACTATTCAACTCTAAAGAAAATTGTGAAATTTGCAGTAAATGGATGGAGCTGAAAATAATCACTCTGAGATAGTCAAGATGCAGAAAGGCAAACTTCAAATATTTCCTCTTAGGTGAATATTAGTAATGAAAATTTTCCATAGAAGTCAGTAAAGTATTAAGTAGCAAGCAGCCATGTGTGGGTATTTCAAAGGAAACAGGATAGTAGGCATGTGGTATGAAGGAGAAATATGAATAATGGATAAGAAGGGTTAAACGAGTTGGGAATAGAATGGCAGCAAAGTGGATGGATTCTGGGAAGGGAGAACTTATACTAAAGGCCTTTAAAAACGCCATATGGAAGCTTTCTGTAGAAACACACACCCACACACACAGACACACACACAGACACCTGCACACATCAGATTTTTTTCCAGGAATGCAGTTCCTGAAAGGCTACCCATGCTCCAGTAGATGGTCCTATACCCATGCACACATAGGCAACAGTAAGTGGACTTAGTGGATCTGAGATTTGAGAAAGAGAGAGGGGGTAATGAAATTTTGAAGGAAAAATTGTGGGGGAACAGGGAAAGAACTGAATTGAAGAGCAGAGGATGGGGGTGGATTTTATCAAAACACACTATACACATGCATAATATTATGAAAAAAATATAAAATATGGTCTTAACCTCATATTGAGAAAGGCAATCAAGGGCTTATTTCGGGGGACTCTTGGACTACCCTGAACAGCACCTCGAAGGGGGGTTTCTTCTGTCTTGCACACATGCACGCATATATTTATTGTATACGTATTTTTCAGGAGGACTTTGAAGTAATAAAATTCCTTCTGGTTTTTCAGACCATCTAAGCATTTTTCATCTCTCCTCTCACTACCCCTTTATAGTCCTCCCTACTCTCCCCAAATAAATTAACCTATTTTCCTCATTTCCCCTTTAAAACTCTGTCTCCTATTATCCTCCTCTCTGGAACTCTTTCTTCCCTTTTGTCCCCATGGTTCCTTTCCATTTTTCTGGCTCTTGCAATTATATTAGGATATATACTCAAATCTAGGGATTTGGAACTAAAATCCACAAATGAGAGAGAATATATGTTGCTTGTTTTTCTGAGTCTATGTTACTTCACTTGATACATGTTCTAGCTCCATCCGTTTGCCTGCAAATTTCATGATTATGTTTTTCTTTACCACTGAATAGAACTCCGTTGTGTAAATGTACCACATTTTTATTATCCACTCACAGGTTGAGGGACATTTATGTTGCTTCAATCTCTTAGGTATTGTGAAACTGACTGGACTAGTAGTTCTGCCATAGTATGAGTCCTTGGGCATATGCCAAGGAGTGGTATGTTCAGAACATACATATGGTAGATTCATTTTTAGCTTTTTATGAGTTCTCCATACTGATTTTTACAGTGGTTGTAGCAGTTTACAATCCCACCAACACTGAATGAGGGTTCCCCTTTACTCGCATCCATGCCAGGACTTGTACTCATTTGTTCTCTTAATCTAGCCATTCTGACTTGTGTAAGATGAAATCTTAAAGTAGTTTTGATATGCATTTCCCTATTGCTGAAAACAAGCCACACTTCAGACAGGACTTGAAGCAATTGATCTGGATTTGACATAGAAGCCTCTTCCCTGAAGCCTAGCTTTCATAGTATCATAGGATATTACATAAGCTACCAAGGGAGAAAAACTATCAGTAGTCCTACTGTTGCCCAAGTTCCCTCTGGGTCTCCTGCGGTATCAAGCAAACCATATAACATATGTTTATGTGCATTTATTAACTTACAAAGGAATGAGTACCCAGTGCCTAGCCTCACGCTGCTGCGGCTCAGAGCCTGCCATATCAGACCGGGCTTCGCCTATAGTCACAGCTAGCAGTAGCTCATGCCTCCAGGGCCAGTAATCTCGCCCCAGGTCCATAAGAGTCAGTCCATTCTGTCCTTGAGCTGCTGCGTGACTGCACATTCCCCATGCCCGAACACTACCTGTGGCTTGCTGCTTCCATCTCAAGATGGCTCACAGCAGTCCCCCAGTAGTCCATGCTTGGAAGGCCCCACCCCTTGGAGGAACTAGCCTATTGGGAGACACCTACCTAACTGTAAAGCCTTATAAATAATGACTGGCTCAGCAAACTATCACTACTGGTAAAAGCACTTTTATTGTGGGGTTAATCAACAGTTGCATAATTGAAGTAAAGCACATGGAATGGGAAGGAACTCATGAGTATGGTCTTGTAAACAGACCCAAACAAACATGGGTGAAGAGGTGATAGATGCTAGAGAAAAACATTCCTTGAGCAATGTCATTTCTTACTTTATTCTAAATATGTATCCTCATATTTACAGACAAGTGTTCCTTTCACCTCTCACAAAAGAAACTTCTCTTTGCAACATATGGAGATTGTTACAAAGTTCTAGAACTGGTGAAACACAGAGAATAAGTGTCAGTGAGATGTCATAAGTGAGACATCTTAAAGTCAACCTGTATACATAGGATAAAATCATCTCTTAATTCTCATCAGAGAGTTTTCCTTTTGCAGCAGACAGTGAATAACACAAAAAACCCACAAGATGGTGATTAACACAAAACCCCACAATTGTCCAATCTGCACATAAGCAGAGGCTGCAGAGTGCTGATCCCTGAATGGGGCACCTATTTCAAATCTTTACCTCCCAAAGCACAGGGATCACTGTGGACCACAATGCAGAAAGATTGTAAGAGCCAGAGGGAGTGAATGACTACAAGGAAACAGTTTTTCAGACAGCTGGGAACTTGATCATACGAACTCACAGCAATGGTGACAGAATGCACAAATCCTATGCAAGCTCAAGTCAGACAAAATCCCAGCTCATAGACATCAGGAATTGGGTAAGAAACCCCAACTCAAATTAAGGAACTTTTGGTATTTGTTGGGTCCTAGAGGAGGAGAGTCATTGTCTTATAGTGACGGGACTCTTTGTGGACCCAGTGGATGGATCCACACTGAAGGACGTTTGAGGACACAATTCAGATTCTATAGATCATAATTTTTATATGAATTCATATTAAGTTGGGTGGGGGAGAGTGGGAGGAGGTGTGGATAGAGGACAGGATCTAAATTTCATCAAATTATATTACATGAAAATGGCAAATAAATCAATAAAAATAAACTTATAAATATACAAAATATATGTTATATATACCTGTAGGAAAGTAGCCTGATGTAGCACTGTAAAATAAAATGTAAACCCTGGTTATTTTTCTTGTTGATATGGTGGAAATATTCCCTCAATGAATGAAAAAGAGCAAAGGTATAGATACAGTGTTTCATTTCTTTGGGCTGTTATGGTTTTTGAAACTTGTTTTATTTTTCTTGAGATAGGTTGTTTTTATGCTGCCCAGTTCTGTCTGCAAGTAGCCATGTATCCAGTCAAAACTCAAACTATCCTTTTTGATTTTTAAGCCCAAGTACTGGGAATGTATGCATGAGTATGCACATAGTACAATTGCTTCATTTTAATCAAGAAGATTTAAAATTAATCATCATTCAAAAAAACTAATCAGTTCAGAAAATAGTACCAGGCAAGACCAATGAAAATCATGTCAAACACGTGTACATTAAGGGAACTGAAGGAATATGAATTGAACCAAAGCTTCCCACAAGTTATTTCATCTCCAAATTTGAATTGTATCCATCCTATAAGTTTAGGTAACCTTTTTTCTGACCTTACACTAATCAAATGAAATAATGTAAAATTTTATAATGGTTGTAAATTCAACAATGTTTCATCTGTAGCAACTTAAACATTGAATCATTCAAATTGTTCTATATGAACCCGAACAATAAAAGCCATTTCACTTCCTAGTCCTCTCAATTTACAATTAAAGCAAATAATATCTGTCAACTCAAAGGTCTTAAATTCAACAAACATTTATCAACTGGCAATGATATCTATCATTATCACTTGTTAAATTCTGTTGAGTTAATATATGTTATGATTTGTCCTTAAGGAGAAAATCTTCTAGATAGACATTGTCTGCTAAGGAAATTGCCAGGGTTTGAGTACTTAGAATTTGAGTTCCTATATAAAATATAAGTGATGGTGTTAAGAGAGACGTCTTAGAACTGTGATATCTGGAAGTTTGGATTGGGGACCCTAATATTCTATGGTGCTTCACAAAATCTTTAGATTGGAGGCTGCAAATGTATATGGAAGGAGAATTAGCATTTTGAATTCAAAGTCAATAATTATTTTTGCACATAACAATCATTCCAGCCTTAAATTATGTTGCATTATATAAAAGACAGTGAAGTAAACTGAATGTAGCTTAAAAAACTACTTTCAAGTTCCTTATTTGTACAGAACAAGTAAAATCATCATATCACTAAAGCGGAACATGACATGAATTCTGAGAAAGAATGTGAAGTAGTGAGATAATCCCCTACCAACTTTTAAACACAATCAGCGTAATTTGATGCAGGTCACAGTAACATTGATAGACCCCACTTAGAAGGCAAAGTTCATTCTCCCACATCCACAACAATTTGTCAACAGTCTCCTTCCACAGTATTTTTAAATCTTATCCTGAGGTTAGAAACTATTTTTTATCTAAGGTGAAGTGAATGCTGTATGTGTTATTTATCCTTCTTCGCCAGAGCAATTACTAGATTCAAATATACAAAGGAAGAGAAGTAGACTTTTGATCTTGAGCGAAAGTTTTTTTTAAATAGAGTTGGAACATTGGCAGTTTGGAAAGTATAAAACATTTTATGCCCTGTAGATCGATAGACTAGAGTATTCAATGATCTTCAGCTGGACAGGATGCCAATCCAAATTCACAGGCAAGATGTGTTAGAATCTATAGGGTGTTTGTGGGCAAAAGAGAGAAAACTGTAAGAACTAATTACACCAATACTTTATCGCTGAAAGTTTTAAGTTAGGCCTTCTGTAAAAATGAATCAAACAGCTGTTACTCTGTTGCTGCAGCTGCCTCAGTCTCCAGGGAGGGAGTTTGATGTGGTTTTTCTTTACCATATTAATTTAGAAGAACTGAGAGGAATGGGGTGTACAGGACCTTTTCTCTGAGCAGAGTCATTCATAAACCAAACAACAAAATTGAGTGCTAAGTTTGTAAATATAGCATGCAGATATTTCTAGTACTCCATATTCATTCACATTTTAGCATTATATGTATTTGTCTTAAGAATAGTTATTGCCATCTCTTTTAAAGCAGCATTTTGAGGTGTATTAAACAAATCATGAAACAACTATTTTGGTTATATAAGTTGATGAGTATTAGTATGTCAACAATGTTATATATCCATCTATGTAATCCAACTTTCAAAAATTCCTATCATCACCCAAAGAAATCTTATAATAACTTCTAAATGCTTCCCACTTTCTTGTCTATTCTTATGCTTTGATGAACAAAACATCTGCTTATGTTTGAGGCACACAAGACAGAACATGAGACACTATTTTCTCATTCTTTTTTTATTACAAATCAGTTTTCCAAATATGTTCTATGAAACATTGTAAACTAGGGGATGTCTGTGTAGCATTTACATGCTTAGATAGGTAATGTAAAAGTTGATGGAACTGTGGCTAAGATGGAAGGAAATATTAGGGAGATAATATTATTGAAGTGAGCTAGAGACCCATATTGTTTTTCTTGTGACTCTCCAATATGCTCTGTGATAGTCCATTATTTTATATAAATTTTAAACTTACATAGTATGGAAATGACTAAGATGTACAATTTACTGACATACAATGAGCCTAACTAAAGAAATAACTATATGTTACTCCCAAAGTGTATAAATTAACCATTTTGAGGTTCTTTTATGTACTAGTGACAGAGAAAATATTCAATTTTTCTCTATTTTCCCAGTAAAAATATTTTGTCTTTTATTTGGGCTCTTGATAAACAGACATTATTTTGTATTTCATCTTTACTGGTCCTGATTTTCTTAAGAGAATATTTGCAAGACTGGAGAGATGGGTCAGCAGTTAAGAGAACTGTTTGATCTTGCAGAAGACCTGGGTTCAATTCCCAGTAACCACATGGAGGCTAACAACCATCGTTAACTCCAGTTCCAGGGTATCCAATGCCCACTTCTGGCCTCCGTGTGCTCACTGCATGACAGTGATGCCCTTACATACATGCAGGCAGTATACTCATACATATAAAATAAAAGTAATAATAATAATAATAATAATAATAATAAGCAAAATATTTTTAAAAAGAATGCCTCAGCTAACACATTTTTTCTTTTCTGTGGCATCTATAGAATATCAACTAGTTTAGTAGTGTGTCAGGAAAATGTAATCTTTATTGAAAAACTGGTCTTTGAGATGATACATATCCTGACCTTCAATTAGGTTCTAAGTTAAGACAACATGAGAAAATCAATAGCTTATTTTCTCTCCTCCTTTCTATTTTTCTGCACACATTTTCATGTTTGCTGAGACATAAGAGCCATAACACTAAAAACAAGCATCTTCACTGAACATCGAATAGGCTTAAAGGGTCATGCTTTGGCACAAACTTTGTTAATCTACCAAACCAGGTCTGTCAATATATTCGCATCCCTTTGTGTACAACAAAGTCAACTCCTTTGTTGGAATCAAGGGACATGTCCCCTTGTGCATCTTATATTCCATTCTCCATTCTGAATCCTATATACTCCTTGCAATGAGCTTTACAGCAAAGGTGTTAGATAATGGGAACTCTGATCATTGGGGAATAAATCTATGACATTGAAGCATGTTGTTCAATTTCATCACTCTTTGCAGGTGTCACAATGTGCATCACCTTCCACTGGGGAAGGATGAAGTGCTGACCCCTGTCAAACATTTCCATTGGGAAGCTTACTGCAATAAAGTTGTAGACCAGACATAATTATAGAATGTCTATCAGTTTGCAGTAAAAGGAAAAAATATTGAAGGCTGAAGTTTTCCCTCTTCAACCAAGTTTTGCCCTGGTTGTTCTGTATACTTTGTCAACTGAATTCATGTAGACAAGCTAAGCAATGGTCACATTTATAATAGATCACATACCATAGATATTCAGAATAATTAGAGACTTGTTAGGAAATTCTGAAGGGGAATTTCTGATCTATTATTTTCCCATTAATACACAGCTAAAAACAAATAATATTATGGTTACTGTATTTAATTATGTTGAGGATATAGAAACATTAAATTTCTATTAATGCAGTCAATTCTAGCACAAAATGTTGAGTATAACATTCTTTTACTGATTTTTCTATTTATCTTGTGCATCAACTCTTATAGCAAGGACATAAATTGTTCAAGGTTTTTATTCACCATTAAAATACATTGGGGGTAGTTAATAGTGCTCCACATTCTGATAGAAGGCAATTTGGAAACTTTTAAAAAGTGACAGAAGGTACCATACATATGAAGCTTACATGTTGGCTCTTATTAAAGACATCAGTATGTAAAGACAATCAGTTTAATACATAGATACTATGATAATCATAGTTACTGATGGACACACACATTTATATATGTATATATATAGAAGAGATAGCTACATATATAAACATTCTAGGCAACATACTAAATACTTCAGATTTGCATACCCTGAACTATCTACTCTTCACTGTTTTATTTGTTATATTATTATTCTTGGTTTATAAATGATGACACTGAGTATAGAATAGTATTTTAGGTAATTTGAATAATGTCTACACATTAGTCTACACATTAGTGGTAGAGCTGAAATTAGGACACAAGTCCTGTGACTTAGAGATGGAAACTGTGTCTAAACAATATATTGGTCCTTAAACCTGGAAAATAGAACAACTTTCTTGTTGCAAACACAAATTTTCTACAGTATCGACTTCCATTTCTGCAATTCTAAGGTTTTATTCAATGTTCTTAATATATATAAGTAATTTTTAAAAACCAGATTTTTCTAGGTCTATGTAAGCCATTTCCTTATAAAAATAGACTTTAGAAGATAAATTAATAGTTTTAGGTCATTAAGACCATATTAAAGGTAATACCAAAGTAAGGTAGCAATGCATTAAACAGAGCCCGTGAATGGAGTGTATTAAATATAAGCCTATAAAATAATACATATATAACACTCAAGGACAAACCATAATAATAAGAGGTTTTCATCAAATACTCATGGTGTTAACTTTGTATCATGCAGAAAACATTTCTCTAAGCACTATTTAAATTGGTATTAGTCACTTTGGTTATGTTCTGAGAAAATCTTTACCTCCTTGTTGAGAAAGAAGTGCAATACAAAAAAATTTATGGTTAGTGCTCCACATTAGGATAGGGGCTTTGAAATATTTCATTCCTATTGATGCATTTAATACCAGTACCTAATATCAAAGATTTAATTAATTCACTGTCTTCTACTTATCTACTGCAGCATCTCTTTTAGAAAGAACATGAATGAACTTCATTTCCTCCCAAAACGTACAAATTTTACACAGATGCCCTTATCTCAAAATTCATTCTTCATCATGTTATATTGCCAGACTGAGTTTGAAATGTCATTTACTTGGGGCTGGAGAGTTGGCTCAGTAGTTAAGAACCCTGGCTGTTCTTGCAGAGGACCCAGATTCAAATCCCAGCACCCATATGGCAGATAATAACTGTCCATAACTCCAGTTCCAGGGTATCTGACGCCCTATTCTGTCCTTTGCGGGCATTGCATCATATGGGTTCATTTACATACATGCAGGCAATACACACAACATAAAAATAATAAATAAAAAATGAAATATGTCACTTTCCTCCTCAAAAGTCCTTATTATTGTCTCTCTATCTGTCTCTGCCTCTCTCTCTCTCTCTCTCTCTCTCTCTCTCTATCTCTCATCACTACATATTTAGGGAGCTAAAATCTACTTAGCTCTTTAGCACACATTTTGTTGTTGATCAACTTGTTCTAGGCATATTGATAATTTTATCATGTTTTCAATCTCTGGGTCCAAGGTTCTCCAGAACAACTGGCAGCTTAAACCATATTGGTCTATTTTCACTTCTGCTTCTTTACTCAAAAACTAAGAGGGAACAGATAAAGGCTTGAGCTCTGTGGACTGATTGCCTTAATTTGAATCTCAGCTCTGATACCTACCGGTGGTGTGGCCTTGGGCAGATTATTACATTATTCTTATTTGTTTTGTAAATAATATTCCTAATCTGTAAGGTATACTGTAATGGTAACTACTGCATAGAGCTGAAGTGAAGATGAAATGAGCTGAAGATATGGATGGTTTATGAAAATTTTCTGGAAAGATAATGTGCTTGCAGCAAACTTTGTAATTTATTATTTTTGTGAACACAGGTCAGACTAGTTTTTTCTTCAAGTTCTATTTATTGATGGTGTACATTTCCTTTAAAAATCCACTCAAATTCCATATATATATATATAATAAATCTTATTGCATTAGCTTGACTTAAGTAATGTGCCAGTCTCTTTCCCACTTTACATTGCATATGTTTTTTAGGTATTGTACTACACTTATTATCTTACATATATCAGGTGATCAATATGCATTTATTGAGTAGAGCAGAAAGATACTTTAATATTTCACACAGAAGAATTCGTTTATATGGTTATGTATTGTTTGACTATAACAGTAACAATGACTTTTGCCCAGAGTTCATTGGTTCTGATATAGAAACACTCAGAGAGATGACTATCATGCCATTTAGACTGCATGCCTTTTTCTCTACTCTTTTCAGTCATCTCCCTAGCATGCCATAAACTACAAATTCAAGCACATGCCTTGTGTGCATAGCTTCTCTTTGCCCACATAGGATTAGATATGTTAATATGCTGTATAACAATTTGTTATGACTCTTGCTTTCTAATGGTGCCTGCAAAGTTAAATTGCATTTTATTTGTTGTGTTCTAACTCAGAGACTTATGATGTGTTTCTTTGAAACACCTAGAGGTTTTCAAATAGTTTCTTCTTATCCAATCAATCATCTAACATTACAAAGTTTTACTCAAGATACTCAATTACCTCATTCTCCACTTTCTTGAATTCAAGGGATAGTTGAAAGTTCAGTTTGGTAGATGCTATATGTTTTATTGGCCATTGAGGAGATACAAGAATGAAATATTCTATAAATATGTAATTCACCTCTATACATTTTCAATAGATCACAGAGGTTAGACACCCTAAGAGATGTGCTCCAACAATATGCTCAGCTGAGCAGTTTTGTGGTAATAGTTTTACCAAATTACTGGCAGTTCCTTAAAGTGATATTTTTCTCTTTTCAGGGTTTTATTCATAATGCTTCCTCTGCCTACAATGTCAATTTCCCTCTTCTGCACATTGCCTTTTCCTTGTCTTCTTCTTCACATCTGAAGTACGTGTAGGTCTGTATTGCCTGCATGTATGTAAGTGCACACATTTAGTTGAATTCCCATGGAGGTCAGAAGAGGGCATCAAATCCCCTGGACCTGGAGTTGTGGACAGTTATTAACCGTCTTGTGGGTGCTGGGATGCAAACGCAACTCCTCTGAAAGAACAGCCAATTCTCTTAACTCGTGAGCCATGTCTTCAGCCCCATATCTGAAGTCTTAATTGAACTTCAAAGATGCTGTTTGCAATGTCACCAAGCTGTCATAGTTCCTCTTTCAGTCCCTGCAGCACTGTGTGATTTCACCCATGGTACCAACCACTAGGAATTGTGAAAGTCAGTTTACCTGTATGCTTTCTTAAACCAAAGTGAAAAGAGCTGAGACTTATGTTTTATTCATCTGATGCTTTCATTTATTTTTATAATATTTTCTCTTGAGAATCCAAACCACAATAAAAAGGCTGTGCAATGAATTAAGCCATTTTTCCATATAGAAACCAACATTCACAGCCTGTATCATTTGCATTCCCCCTAATTCAGTATATACACAGAAGATATAGTATTCCCTACAAAAATGATCTTAAGCTACTAAAGTGGTTAGTGGTTAACAGAGTCATTGGACTCACACAGAGATAGAGATTCACATTCTAGCAGTGCCTCTTACTAGCTCTGTGATTTCAGGCAGAAATCTGAGCCTCTGTGGATCATTCACTGCCCTTAAGTCAAACAGAGATTATGAGTGTTTAATGTGATATATTAAAAATACTTCATGGTTCTAGGTGCACTTTAAGTACTATATCAATAATAATTATTATCTTTAAAATGAATTATAGTCAGAAAATACATGCTTTTGATGAGAGAAAACGAGAGTTTCTGTATATTTATTCTTTAGACTATTAAGAATTATGTTGTGGAACACCTATCTACATATATGGAATTAGAATTAGATGTTACATGAAGATAGCCATTTTTAATGAAAATGGCTTTGCTAGTACTTTCACGCTTTCAGAATAATTTCTTCTTTAATTCGTGCTGCTAAATTTCTTTTCATTACTTTCCAATAAATTTTTCCCCTTAGTTTCTCTATTTCCTTTCCTAAAACCCCTAATGTGGTCACAGGGGAAGAACCCATTAAATGATAGTACTGCCAAAGACAAATACCACATATTCTCACTCAAATACTCAGATGCAAGAGTCAAAAATGTATATTTCATAGAAGTACAGGTAGGATAATGGTTACCAGTGTGTGGGAATGGTAGAGGGAGGTGAATATTGAGAAGCATTGAAAAATCGGTAAAAAACACATACTAAGTGTTCAGCTTTAATGTTCTACTGCATAGTGTCTTGATTATAGTCAATTATAATTGATTATAGATCTCCAAACAGCCAGAAAAATTTGAACGTTCTATGACAAAAACAAAAATCAGCTGTTTAAAATAACAGAACCATTATACATTGCATGCACATATTAAGATATTGTAGTCGAGTCAATAGATTTTTAAAATTATGTATCAAATAATAAGAATGGAAAAATATGTTTAATTACAAGGGTTAATTCTCTGTTCTTGTAACATCAATTGAAAGTAACTATTTATTCAGTATTCCAAAAACCAGTTACCATATCCAATTCCTATAAAAGTGTGGGAGGTTTCTGCTTTGATTTATTTTTGTGATCACAAATACTTGTGCATTTATCTCATTGACAATGTGGGGAACAGTATAGCTTCATTTAATTTTGCCTTAAGAATGCTATCATGTAATCTTTGTCTCATCTATTTTCTACTGAATCTGCCATTACAAAAATGCCAAAATTTATCCAAGTAATGAGTCAGTGCCATTTCACATGTCCCATGAGTGTCAGACATTTCACACATGCAACATTCCACCCAAACTTATAGTGTTCTTAAAAAATTATATTGTAAGTAAATCTATGTAAGGTTCATGAAGTCATAACATGCCAAGATTCTGGCAATTGAGGCCACATATATTTAACACTTTTTTAAAAAATCATCATCAATCACTATAATATCATAGGAATAGAATTGACCCAAACATCTCTCATTTTCTGGAATTTGTTCTGCTTGATAACTGGCAAAAATAAGATGTTTTCTTAAGTTGGGAGCATTTCTCAGCTGTTTAATTCATTATTCTCTACTTAAGGTAACAGTAACCTGCAACTTCACATAGCCTTCCCTTAATAAATTTTGACATTTCAGTTTGGTTCAATAACTCGTACTGTCCTTTTTGTGTGTATGTGTGATGTGAGTGTGTGTGTGTGTGTGTATGTGTGAATGAATGTTGGCATGTGCATGCCAGGGTGCATGGGTAGAGGTAGAAAGACAATCTTAAATGTTGGTCTTTGTCTTCCATCTTGTTTGAGGCAGGGTCTCTTTTTCTTTCACTTTTAGATATGCCAGGATTGATGGCCCAGGAGCTTCTAGGACTTAACACCTATCTGCCTCCCATGTCATTATAGGCACACTTGGAGTTTGGATTTGCACTGTTGTAACCAGCTATACAAAGGTTCTGAGCATTTGAATTCCAGTTTTCCACTTATTCAGGGAGTGCTTTATCCACTGCGTCATCTCACCAGCACTCTAATTGACTTCCTCTTCTTAGAAGAGTAGTATAGGTATGAAAATCTGTTAATTACCAGTTTCCCTGGACATTCCACTGCATACACTAAATCTATTTTCTTTATGAAGAGATGTGGAAATGTATTTGCAGACTTTCAACAGATAACAACATGAAAATGCATAACAGAGAAAAGCAAACAAGAAGCTGTGTTTCAGAAGGAGTATGAAAATAGAAAGGGACCCTGGATAGCGAGGGGAGAAAGAGCTCTTAAGGTAGTGATAGTAGGACACAGTGGCTATCAAGGGGAAAATGGAAAACATGAGGGTTACAAAACTGGGAAGCAAGGAGGGAGGGACAGGGAAGATGGGCAGATAAATAATACTAAGGATGACTGAAAAAGGCATGGAGGAACACTACATTATAAGTCTACTTAAAAAGTCACATATTATGTGTGTGTGTGTGTGTATAAACAAATGGTGTCTAACAAAAATCTCAAGTGTCAGACAATGGAAACCCCCCTTTGAATTATTGATCAGGGTAGTCCAAGAGACTCCGAAAACAATGCAGGCTACCTCCCAGAACTTGAAGGTAAGACACAATTGTTGAAGACATCACACACTTTGAGCTTGAACTCACCTGGAAGATGCCTTGCTGAGGACTAGCTCTCATTTTAGCAGAAGGTGCTATGTGAGATGCCAAGAGAAAAAAGCTATAGCCTTATCAAACCGTAAAGTCTATGAGTCACAAATGATGACTGGTCCGATGAAATATCCCTAATTTTGCAATAATGACAATTTAATTTTGTGAATAACCAACAACTATTCAGTAGGAGGGAATTCATGCTTGGCATCTTAAACCTAGCCAAATACTCGTGAATTAAGAGGTCATAGGCCCTAGAGGAAAAGCTGCTAAACCAATAAAATTCCTACCTGTATTCTAAAATGTACCCTTAAAGTCAAGGATAAGTGTAGCTCTCACCCCTCATCAGAGAAGTTTGCTTTGCAGCAGATAGAGGTGATTGCAACGTTTCATAAATAGTAAACATGCAAAGAGTAAGTGACCATGGAGTTACCAGCATCTACAATGTGACAACTATACCCAAGGCTCATAGAACTTCGCAGAGAGACCATACGATCCAGCGGATGAGGATGCCTGCTGCTAGATAGTGTGTCTGGACATGATAGAGAAGCTGTACCGATGAAATCACATCAATATGCTTGCCTAAACAAGACCTGCATAATGACAGCATTAGTTGACATGCCAATGTGGATAGGGGAAATTTCACAAGGTCCCACCTCTTGATGAAGAGCTGCAGGCAACCAATTGCTGCTGTTGGAGCGAGAATCAGTTTTATCCAGATACAAGCTCCCTTATAGGTTATGTATCTCAAGTATTCAACTCTAAACACATGAAAACAGAAGCACCTCTACATGGATTATATATATATAT
>NW_008355363.1:4626642-4644841 GCF_000622305.1 Nannospalax galili | reverse complement strand
CAGTACTCATGCAAGATTATAAAAATATAAAGAAAGACATATACTTGGGGAAGATTTCATTTCAAAGTATGTTCAGGTTTGAGAAAAATCTAGGATGCCCTTTAATGAATTATGAACAAATGGAGCTACATTATATAATGTTGGCATTCTGGAAGAGTTGAGACAAGAAGGATAAATCGATACTTCATGCATATATAACTTTTCTTTTCAAGAAACTCAAAGACTTGTTTTCTTATCTGAACAAAGTCAAAACAGCTCAACAACTCTGACTGAAGACTTCATTCTATATTAATAAATTTGTATAAATATCAGATAATATTTCCTTCAAAGTCTTAGTGTGGAATTTTATATATTTGACTATAGATGTGTGTGCAGAATATCTGGGATGCTAATGAGAGTTCATGTTTCTTAATGTGTAATGGCATTTCTTTAAGGATGTCATTAAAAGGGCACGTTAGTTGAAAGTCTCCATACTTTTTCTGCAATGTACATGTGTGCCATATGTTAAAAGTTTGAAAATATGAGGCACAATGTCACTTTACTAATCAAACTATGAGTTTCCTAGCAAAAAACAATCATGTAGGCACAACTGTTTTCAGGAATAACCTGAAAATAGCAAGTAATGAAGAAACCATATGGTTTGGTGCTAGAATTTTATTCTCTTAGAAAACTAGTACCATACAGAAAATTAAAGTTATCATTTTACTTAGTTTGGCTACTTGGTTTACTCTACAATCTTCATACCTAGGCTTCCTTAAAATATACAGCCATTTTAAAATATCAGCAGATACTTTTCAAAACAGATCCATCCACAGTTGTGAAAGCAGTTAACTGCATAAAAGAGAGAGGAAGGAATCTAACACTTAAACGACCATCAAATTGTAGTCATTAGTTGACATGATGATTTGATGATTCATTCACTCATTCAGCACATAAGCATTGAAAGAATGTTTTCTTCAAAAGGAATAGCAAGCAGAAATGTATGGATATATAAAAATCATTGCTATATAGGAAACAGAAAGGCATGCGGTGTCAGTAAACAAAGGGTGTAAGGAGAAAAGGAATAGATGGGAATGAGAAAAGTCATAGGCTTGCACCTGAGTAAGGTGGGCCTTCAAATGCTGGGAATGTAAATTATATTTGGGGTTAGAAAGAAGTAAAGGTAAGTTTTATATTTACAGTAACATGTTTTGGCTTATATTTTAGAAAGTTCATTATATAGAAATAAAAGGTTTGTTGGATGCATTCTGTTTTTAATTATTTTTAAGTGAGTGATGTTGATACATGTCTAAAAATCACATTATGCACATGCTTGCATGCACAGAAGGCACAAGTTTTGTTCTGTATACTGTTGTACTGATTGCATTTATTTTTGCCATGTGCCTTGGCCCTGGTTGTGTAAGCAGAACCTGGGGCTAGATTAATGTGCTGACATCTTGTACGAGAGGGCAAACCAGGGATTTTAGAGCAAAGAATTAAAGGAGAAGAAAGGAAAAGAAGATATGTAGCAACATGAGGTAATGAATTCCTGGGCTGGGTTTTGTTTCTGTCACTTTCTGTGAGGTTACAAAAAGGCTGATTTTAGTGTGTTTGACACTGATGTTGCTGGATTGCTCTGGGAAATTTGGAAAGCAATCCTGGTAGTTTTAGTAACCCTTAGAAGGAAATATAAGGGAGAATTATATCTACCTGGCTACAATTGAATTGTACAGTGGTACAATTCGACTCACAGGGAACTCCTGCGACCTATTTCTAGGTTGCATCACCTAGCCATCACTAAGGCAATTGGGAACCATCCTTTGTAACATAGCCTGTCATCCATGTCTTGAAATGAGGATTATATATTGAATTTAGGCTCGAAGTATGGGATTGATGAATACATATTTTCCAGCCTTTAATTTGCATTTTAACTAACTGAGTGAACTCTGTAAATGGGTGGTTGTGCTGTCCTGGAGACAACAAAGCAAATTTTGGAAAGTTGGTTATTGATGTCATTGGTAAAGATATACAGATTATATCAGAAACAATTTTTAAGTGAATCATTAAAAAGTTGATTTTCAGAAAAAATTTCTACCTCTGTGTTTAATGTGAAATGAGACTTTAAGAAAGAACAAATGACAGAATATAGGTGAAGTGAATAACTGGGAAGGAAGCATCATGTCTATTTTGGTGAAGAAAGATTAAAAGAGAATAAATGTGGAGATAAATGAGTGAGACTCAGAAATACATAGCAGTAAGATAGGTTAGTGATTGGTTATAAATAGTGTGGAAGATGATTAACAATGACAGTAAGTCTTCTAGGTTGGACTGGAGATAAGGAAAGCCAGAGGAAGAATAACTGCATTTGACTTGGAAGGGAATGTAATGGATTCATTTCTGTGTTCAATTTGAGAAAGATAGAGATATCCTGGTAAATAGTCCCCTTTTCAGGAATTTCATGAAAGATTTAGGATCATGAGGGTATGCAATAAATACAAATTTGAATTGTTTGAATCTATAAAAATGAAGATACTGTTAATGAATGTTTTCGTCATTCCATATTTAAAAATCAAAGGCATACAACTACAGTTACAGAATTGTATACATGAAAATGGCTTAAATCTCAATGATTAATATGTTGCTTCTATTAATTAAAAGCATAGATACTTATCTTGGTGGTAATCAACAGCTACCTAATTAAATTTAAAGCTCACTCAATGAGAGAGAACTCATGTGTGGTACTGTGAACATAGCCAAATACATATAGCTGCAGAGGTCATAGATCTTAGAGAAAACTCCAAGACTGTCACATCCCTACACAAATATAATTTCTTGCTATGTGCTAAATATGGATCATTATATTTACATACAAGTATTCCAGTCACCTCTCATCATAGAAGCATCTCTTGAAGAGACTGTGACTATTACACAGTTCCACAACAGGTCATGCATAGAGATTCTCTGTAAATGTGGAATCCTAGGTGACATATCTACAATGAAACCTCTACACCCAAAGCTCACAGAACATCATAAAACAAGGGGTAGAGATAATAACTTATTAACGATGCTCCCTCATGTATCAGAGGTCCATGAACACAAAAGGACACAGAAGACCAAAGTGTAGAGATTAAGAGTCTGCAGAGTATGGGTCCCTGGGCAGGTTTCCTATTATAAACTTCATCCACCAGGGGCTCAGGGACTGTTGTGGAAGAGGGGGCAGAAAGAGCATAAAAGCCAGGGAGGAGGTGCACGACAATATTAAAAATAGGCTCCTGGGACCCTGTTTATATGAACCTACAACAATGGTGTCAACACAAACAAGACCCATGCAAACCCAAGCAGACAAAAACCCATCCTAGAACTATGAAAATGGGTGACAGAAGCCAATCTTAGTTGAAGAATTATTGGCAGCTGATGACTTCTGTGTGAGGAACAGCTAATCTTCTTAAAGGGAGGGATTCTAGACAGGTTGACTATATCTCAGTGGATGAACTTGTATTGAGGGACGTTTGGGAACACTAACTTGACTCAATAGACCTTAACATCAATGACAGAATGCATGAAATTCAATGAAGGGCTTTGTTAGGTTGCCAATGGGGAAGGGGATATAAAGATGATTAAAATGTTCTATATGAAATACATATAGCAATAATTATGTCAATAGTAGTATTTGATTAATCGAAAATTATATTTGTTTAAGTAGAAAGTCTGGTGTAAATACCAATATTTTCAGACCTTTTTTTTTTATATATATATATATATATATATATATATATATATAGAGAGAGAGAGAGAGAGAGAGAGAGAGAGAGAGAGAGACTGGAAAATTCAAGACTAAGTGACAATAGTTGACAATTTTCTTTTTGAACTAAAATGATCATCACTCAGAGTATTTATTTCTTGTATGTGAAAGCCCTATACAATACCTTAAATACATATCTCATACAGGATTTGCCATTCCTCAAAAGTATAAAAATATTGTTCCCATTTTACAGTTAGGAAATGGAGACTCAGAAAGGATATTGTTTTCCCAGATATGTGTAGTCAAACATGGCAGTCATGATGAAAATTATAGGCTTCATTACGGCCATTCTCCAACATATTAAATTCTATTTTTCTTCCAGGGACACTAAGAATTGTATTTTACTATTTTCTTTTTCCTTAAAGTTAGAAGATGTCATAAGACTAGTTTTGCTTAATGTAATAAAGTCAAAAGTCAAACTTAGGCATGGTGACTCAAGCTTATAATTCTAATACTTAGTGGCTGGAGGCATGATTGATGCAAATTTGAGGCCAAGCTGGGTAAAAGGTAAGGCCCTCCCTGAAAATAACCAATAAATGAACAAATAACTAAACTCAAAATTGATGTATCAAGTTGAGGATAATACTAATAAACATTTTTCTTAACTGTTCAGCTCTATCTTTCCATACTGCAGCAGACTAAATCATTTTGCACTGACATGACAATGGTTGAAGCTCATGGAAATTCCATGAGCCTGAAGATTACACACTGTCCTCCAAGCTCCTTATACTCTACCTCCTCACCCTATGTTTAGCTATCATGAAGATGAAAATAGTCTTTGACATTTTATATAAAATCACATATTTGAGAGATTTTTATGTCACGGAATCATAATTAACACATATCTTCATTAATAAGTAATCCATGAATTTTCATTGTATGCTTCATCTCCTTCCCACCACTTTACTGAATAGACTATTGGATAGCTTAAACACAGGACATAACTGTTTCTCCCTTTTCTTCTTTGGCTCCAATTATGTGTTTGCTCATTATTTTCATTTCCTAAATAGACTGATGAGAAACAAGGAGATCTTTCTTGGACTTCCTCAATTAAGCTGATGGAAATCACAGTGGCATCAAAAAAATGACTTTCCATATACAGAGTCTGCTGCAAATGCGTGAACTCCAATCATTCTATGCCATGTGCTTGATTGGAAAGCACACACAAGAGAAAAACATTTGAGACCCAATGCTGTATCCAAGCTGCCAAAGTAACTTGCAGGGTTAATAGTGCTCACTGGGTTTATATATTCTGTACATCCTGTGGCCTTCACTATCAGTGTGCAACTTACAATGGAAGTTGATCTTCAGCTAATTGACAAATTCATGAGTAAGTTCTAGTGTAAAAGTAGTCACAGTCTACATGTACGCTTGTGTTTTCCTTGAAGTATAACATGACATTTTGAAACTCAGCCAAATTAGATGCCCCTCTCTTGTTGCTTGAATGATGCTTAAAGGGCATTTTTAGTAGGAAAATAAAAACTAAAGTAGCTTTATGCTCCTGGATCTGTTTTAGCATCAACATTTAAAAATCATGTTCATGTCAGCAGACTAAGTTAAATGGGAAAAACTGCTTGATTATGACTCATCAAATTCTTACACTAATGAATAAATGAGTTATGGAACACAGCCATTTTTGACAATGGCTTCCGGTAGCAATGGTCAGGCTAAGTTTCTCTAGTAGCCATCATGATCCTGAAAATTTATTCTTTCTGGCAGTATTTGACATGACAAGCATAAGACTTCTATGGGCATTTCTACTCAGGAAACATAAGAATGAAGCTCTTTTTCTTGTGGATTTGAATTTGCATATTAGTAGCTCTAACATTATTTTTCAAGTACATTGAGGTATCCAAATATGATTTTTTAAGAAATAGCTTATTTTTAATTTAAAAAATTCCACATAAAATATAACTTCAAATAAGTTATACTTTATGGCCCAATTTTCAAGATTCAGGTTGAATTTATATGGAAAGCAATGTGCCCTCATCACATTTAGATTTGTATTTGTCTTATATTTAATTCGTTTTCATCATTTCTATTCTTTTATAATATGATTTTATTATCAGCTTGTAATTAATAATTGAGGCTCTGCTAATGACAACATTCAGAGTGAGCTGCTTATGATTTAGATATACCCACAAAATTCAGATTGAAATATCACCAAAATATTCTCTGGAAGTTCAATGTTACTTTCCAGAACAGATTATTGAAGGCATGCCTATAGGTGACAAATCATTTACTATTTGCATGGAACATCTCGAATATACCACTTAAAACCTTTCATTCTGACATCTTATTTCAGACACATTTGCAGTAATCAGTTCCCAACAGACTTCGACCTGCTTCATGCAGGTGAGACCTGACAACACCTCACCTTAATCCCATTCTAAACGCCTGTTGTATCCCGCCATAGGGCATCTCTGACACTGCAGCAAAAGCTGTGATGGGAAATTGCTCAGGCTTTACAGATGTGCTAGCTACAGGAAAAGGGGAGTTAATGCTTCATATGGTAAGGTTTGACAGATGAAGTATTTAAGTCCATGAATGACTGCTCTTTATTATGATAAGTAGACCATATTATACATTTCATAAGTTTTCTTATCAGCATTCAACACTACCAATCAGCCTGTAAGAGTCGGCCCTTAGATACAGTATCCTCGGAATTGCTTTCCCTCCTGGACTTATAAACTCTGATCCTGATTACTGTAGTATCAGAATATATTGAAATGATGTTCTTTCAAAAAAAATGCATGATGTGTCAACTGATTTTAGATGACAAGTAATTATATTTGAAATTTCGATGTTTATTCAAAACAGAGGACAATAAACATTATACATCAATTACATAAAATATTGAAATGGAATTAGAAAGGGGAGTCTTTGTTATTTACTCATTTTTTCATTCAAAGATTATTTGTTGTGCATATGCCAGGCACAGTGATGCATATTAAGAGTACAGGGAAAACACATTAGGCATGTTCCCTGTTCTCAAGGACCTTATAATTTTTAGGATTTTTTTTTTTGTGGTCAGTTGTTAGAAACTCATTCAAGAAATTTAACCAGCAGAAGCAGAATGGAATTTTCCCTCAGAATAACTTTGATTTCAATGCCAAACAACTCCAGAAGTAAATAGATGGGCAAAATCAAGAAGGCAGAGTGACAATTGTCAGACAACACTAGAGTTCTTGTAATTAACAAAGTAAGAAAATGTCCTGCTTCTGGTTATTGATACAGTTCTCTGTTTAGGACTATGCGTAATGACTTGGACCCTTTCTTAAAAAAATCATTTGTAAATGTTTCTGTTCACAGGCTTCCTTACAAAACACCATCAAGTATTTACACTCAGTGAAATATTTGCCAGACTACTGCCAACCTTTACTAAGATACCTCAAGCTCAGTGTGATATTCTTCACTTAACTCTAGATTTACAAATGTTCAATCAAGGAGGCAATAAATCCAGAAACTGTAGAAAGTTGAAGAAAATAGCCCACAAAACTTGGTTATGTGTAGAATACACAGTACTTCAGCTATCTAGATTAATTTGAGTCTGGGTTTGAAATACCCTCTAAATCATGTATCTGTGCTCTGGGGTTCATGCACCTTTTTAAGCTTCAAGGACTGCCACCTCACCTTAGCCTCATGTGACTAGATGTGACTAACAATGTTCAGTGTCTCAGTATATTAGGACATTTACATCTCCTTCTAAGTATTTAATCCCAGAGCCTCTGAAGAGCTCACAAAACAAGAAGAAAGGGGACAGAGGAAACTATATTCACAAAAGCTATTTAAAAATACCATTTATTTAAATAAAAATTAATCTAATTGTTTAGAAAATATGGCTTTCTTGTTGATTCACCTTTCTGTTTATTGTAAGGTCACAAACTTTTGAAGGGGAGGTTGAGATATTTTCACAATTAAAATCTTGTGTTCTGCCTTGGCAAATGCAATAAGTACCTAAGTATTTTAATTTTGTGCTTGAGTCTTGGATAATAATAGCTAATACGAATGTCATCAAAATAGCTAATATGAATATCATAAAAACGCCATTGTGTTAAATGCTTCACAATTATATTTTATGCATATTTTATTGGGTTTTTGTGCATTTCATATAATAGATCTTAATCAAATTTATATTCCCCACTGCATATACATACAGCCCTCTAAAGTCATCTCACTGGATTTCATGCATTCTGTCATATATGTTAAGGCATATCCCCTCCAGCATTTGCACCCAGATGTCCTTCGGTGCAAGTTCATCCACTAGAGTCTAGTTGGCCTATTTAGAATTACTCCCTTGAAGATGATAAACTCTCCCTTGCCCTGCAATAATCTGTTGCCAATAGTTCCTTTACTAAGGTTGCCCATTTCCCCAGTTCTATGCTTAGTTTTTGTCTGATTGTGTCAGCATGCGTCTTGTGCATGCTGTCACCATTGTTGCATTGTTGTTCATCTGAGCAAGTTCTCCGAGGCCTGAAAGCCTCTATTTCCTTATATTCATGCACCAACCATGGCTCTTAATAATCTTTCTGCCCCCTCTTCTCCAGTGGTCCCTGAGTCATGGGTGGGTAAGTTTTAATACAGGAGTCTTATCCAGGGACATGCACTCTACAATCTCTTAGTCTCTAAAACTTGGCCAGTTGTGGTCTTCTGTGTACATTGCACTCTATTGTATGAGAAAGCTTCGCTGGTGAGAGTTGAGAGATGTATTAGTATTCTCTCTACCCCCTCTTTCGCTATGTTCCATGAGCCCTAAGAGCAGCGTTTCTACTGTAGATGTGTCAGAGCTGGGTATCTCTCAGGTATCTATTCTATGTGTAACCAGTTGTGAAACTCTGTAATAGCTTCCACCTGTTGCAAAAAGACGCTTCTTTGATGAGTGGTTTAAAGTACATTTGTCTATAACTGTAAGGCTTTATATTTAGCATACAGTAAGATATTTCATTTGTCTAGAGATATGACAGAGATAGGGTTTTCTCTAGGATCCATGACCTCTCCAGTCACGTGTATTTGGCTATATTTACAGTGTTACCCTTGAGTTTCCATCCATTGAGAGAGCTTTAAGTGCAATTAGATAGCTGTTGATTAGCCCCTAGATAAAAGTGTCAGTACTAAACCAACAGAGATTGTTTGTTGTGCCACTTGTTGTGGTTATTAGGCTTTACAGCTGGGTTGAACCATTGATTGATTTTCTCCCTTAGCAGTTTGCGTAGTATCCTCTAGAATCATGAGAGCTAGTCTTCAGGGAGGAGCCTTCCAGGTCAGTTCTAGCTCCATTGTTCAAAGACCTTGTGTCCAAAGTATGACCTGTCTTCAGTAACAGGATCTTACCTTCAAGTTCTGGATGACAGTCAAAGGCTGTAATTACAATAGGCTTTGTAATTTTGGAGTCTCTTGAGCTACTCCAACCAACAACTCAAAGAGCAGTTTCTCCTGTTTGGCACTGTCTTTCTTATTATGTAGCCTTCAGGTATACACACACACTCATGTTCAGATAGTGTATGTGTATTTTTCATGGGGTTTTTGCATTAATACATTTCCCTCTGGCTTTTCACACAGCCTATCTATTTATCTCCACTCTCTTTCTCTCTCTCTCTTCTCTCTCTATCCCTCTTTAATCTCCCTCCTCGCTCCCCAGTTTAAGTACCCCCATTTCCCTTATTTTCCCCTTGATAATAACTGTTTCCTATTATCCACCCTCTCTTGTGTTCCTTTTTTCCCCTTTACCCCCATGGTTCCTTGCATTCCTTTTCCACCTTGCTTCCCAGTTGAATACCCCCATTTTCCCCACTGCCCCTTTTTCTGATTCCTACTATCCCCCTCTCTCCAGTTTTCTTTCCCTCTATCTCCTTTCCATTTTCCTGGCTTCTGCTGTTACATCAAGATATATATTGGCATATATGGTATTAGTGGAAGATCTACAAATGAGGGAGAACTTATGTCACTTGTTTTTCTGAATCTGTGTTACTTCACTTAATTTATCACAACAAAGAAGTAGATATATTAGTCACATTTTCCAGTTGGCTCACAGAGGCTGTAAAACTTTTCTAAAGCTCACATTCATTGACTGCTAGAACTGGAACTTGAATCATGAGTTGGAAGACTGCTAGAGAAGATGGCTGGTAGAGAGCTAACAAGACATACTTGGTATCCTTAAAAAGTTGAATGACAGGGCTGGAGAGATGGCACAGCAGTTAAGATCACTGACTGCTCTTGCAGAGGACCTGGGTTCGATTCCCAGCACCCACATGGTGGCTATGACCTGTCCTTAACTCCAGTTCCAGGGGAATCCGAACTCCTCTTCTGATCTCCGCGGCATTGCACGACACGGGTGCACTCACAAACATGCAGGCAATACACTCATACACATAAAATAAGAATAATAAATAAAATGTTTTTTTAAAAAGTTGAGTGTGAATTATGCCCAAATTACAAGACACAATAAAATAAAAATTTACTGAAATAACGGAAACTTGTGTATCACAGATAAAGAAATGATTTCTGGAAAACTTATAAGAAAATGCTTAGGACTAAATTTTTTTAAGTATTTTACTTATTGTTTTTATTTTGTGTATGTGTGTGTATTGCCTGCATGTGCCCCTGTCGTGCAATGCCCGCATGGGACAGAAGAGGCTGTCGAATCCCCTGGAACTGGAGTTACTGACAGTTGTTAGCTGCCATGTGGGTGCTGGGATTTGAACCTGGGTCTTCTGCAAGAGCAGTAAGTGTTCTTAACCCCTGATCCATCTCTCCTGTCCCCTATTTTTATAAAAATTATTGAACTTCAAAGACAAAAGAACAAATTGACAAGTGCTGTTACAGAAGAGATGTCTTATATAACAAGAGGAAATCTCATGCTGGTCTCAAAATTCTCATTCACACTGGATTCACGAAACCAATTAAGCAAATACTACTACCCACATATGAGGATTATTTTTAAAAAGTGGCAGCCATTCTCAGATATTTTACAACTAAAGGGTTTAATCACCTGGTCCCCCTTCTTAAAAAAAGAAGGGATCTCGATCTGAGTGGGAAATGTATGAAATTTTAGAAGCTCAATTAAAAAAATCTTGGAAAAAACTCTGTTACTAGTATATTCTACTTTAGACAAAAACCTTGATTTATTTCCCAGGAGGTTATTTTCTAGATAATTTAAAGGTATTCTTTGCCAAACAATTTTATAGTAATTCTTCTATTAAATATTTCTTTAAATTAAAAAACAAGGTGTTAAAAATCTCAGTACTCTAGGAAGATTAAGATATTAAACATTTAATTATCACCAAAATAGTTTAATGAATTTGTGTAATTGACCAAAATTTTCCTCAGTAATAGTTAAGCAGTATTCAGGCAAACCTGCCACATAAGAATTTTATTGAAAAGCTTTTGGAAAGAAGATAGATGGAGAAACCTGAGTGGCTTACAATCAATACCAATAATCATTTTTTGTACCCTTAAGATGAATTCACACTTAATTTTAAGATGTGATCACGCAAGTGGATGAATGTAGAAAAGTAAGCAAACTTTGGACTGAAGTCAAAAGAGAGTGGAAGTTCTTTTAAACCTGAATGCTCAATGCTGTTATCCTATGATCTTGTTTTATATTTGCCCTCAAAAAAACATAATTTAAAAACACATTCTTGTTATCTAAGGGCTCCAGTTTTAAAGTTTTACTTGAAATGCTCAGGTTAAAATATAATAATAGATTTTAAGGATTTACCTAAAGTGCATTTTAGAGCATCATTTATGGCTTTCTCTTTGTTGTCTTAAGTTTAGCTAAGGCCTAAAACAATTTTATTTTAGCTCTGTTGAATGTAAAAAATTAAATACTACTAAATATGGACATTCATGTCTGTCACACATTTTCTATGGTAATAGGACTGAAAATGTCTAAAAATGTGACCTTGTCTTCCTAGCATTTAAATTTTTGTAAACAATTTATTGCATTCTAATGAATATGTAAAATAATTCTAACCTGAAGCCCTGTGGAGTTGTATGACTCCTGACAGCTTAGCAAAAGAAAGAAAAAAGTATAGGCTCATTAAGGAATCAAGAATTTAAATGACACCGTCTTGGATATTCAGCACCAGGTCAAATAAAAATGTTGATGTTCAAAATATGCAGAACTGGGTACAGATAACATCAGAGGTCAGCTCTGGGAGGAAATGTACTTATAGTACATTGTGCGGAAAGATACTCACTGAAGAGAAAGAACAGAAACTGCATTATCAATGAAAGGGCAAAAGCATAACCCCAACTTACATTTCACCAGTATTCCAAAAGGTTTCTTTTCCATATTCTTTTATGTATGGTGCTTTATGATGTAGATGTTAACAGCATAGATTCCAAAGGCTAATTTCCAGGGTTCAAATTCTATCTCTGGAATTTTGTGCTTGTTTGACACTGGGTAAGTGATCTAGCTGCCTTTTGTTTCAGTATTCTTATCTGTGGAAAGAGGCTCTATGTACATCAATATCTTATTTTTCAAGCATTAAAGAAGTCACAATGTAACCTCTCATGGTGGCACTTGCCTTTAATTCTGGTACTTGGGAGGCAGAGAAAATCTAGGCCAGTCTGGTCTGCATTGTGAGTTCCAGACCAGTTGGTTCTGCAGCAAAACCCTGTCTCGATCCCCACCACTGAAGTGAAAATCTATAAAGTTCTTAGGGCAAATTATCTACCACATACAATACTACATGGACTAGATTTTGTTGTATACAATTAACCTCTGTGCTTGTTAGCAATTATCATTATCCTTAGGAAACAAAGATTTCTACTACAGTCAATGTTTATAAAACTAATGTTAACATAAAAATGACACCTTGGCTTTCCAAGAAAGATGAGATTTATCAGGACTGTAACTCTGAAAAATGAATCACTTTACAGTTAACTCAGTTATTCATGAAAAGTCAATGACACCACAGCTTCATATATGATAGCCAGGAGGAAAAGGCCAAAGTGAGAATGTCACATGGCTAGCAATCAGAAAAGGAATCCTAAAGACATTTACATTTCACTTTCCAGGAAGTATTTGATGGAAGCAAAAATTTAAAGGGGGCATTTAGGTAGTCAAATGCCATGCTTTGGAAAATGCCGAACAGAGATATTTTTGTACTTTTATGGAAAATCTAAATCTGTAGTAGTAGCTATTGCTTTCATTAGTGACTAGGGCAATGAAATCATTAAAAAGTTGAGAGAAGTCTGCTAGTAGACAATTTAGAGATATCCAATATATTTTCTGAATAAATTATTTCTTTAACAATCGCTATTTCTAATTCACTTACAGTTCTAAAGGTATTCATTTTTATCCCACCCACACACTAGGGCAACAATCTTTTCAAAGGAAGCTTCTTACATATGTCAAATAAGAGGAAATGTCATGTTAGTAACCTTAAAACTCTAGTTTGTTTCAAACTTTACTGAAAGATAAACTAATTTAGGTTCGTTATTTTATGCTAATTTCCAAATACCTCTTCATGACACAAATCATTTTATAATCATAGCAGAAGCATTTGCTCTGTTATTATTTGCCCCTGAACACCAAGAAAAGATGTAAAGAAATGGTATAATACCAGACATAATTCTTAATAGTAGCCTGTTTTACAAAAAAATAAGGAATCAGTGGATGGTACTGAAAATTTATGTTTTGCTTATCAGCTTATCCTTAGTAATCCTTTTCCTTCCTAAAACGTCTATCTCTAGGTGGAGACATGCCCTTCTCTCTACCCCTAAGATTTCATCCAATTTGTTAGGCCATGGACCTGCCTAGGAGCCCACCCCTAGGAAGTGGTGTTCACTTTAAGATAATGTATCTTCCTTCCTAGAATTCCTATCCCTAGCTCAATCCATAGCAGTTGCCCAGAGATTCTGCTGGATGTGCTTGACTCAGAAAAGGCAGAACTGTTTCTTTTTTCTTCTCTTTCATATTTCTCTTCCAGATGGTGGCCAGAGTTAAAGTATACTTTTGATACTTTGGCCTTCCTTACTCTTTCCCTAAAGATCCTCTTCTCACCCATAAGACTATCTGATGCCACCTGTCTGACTTCCATACCAAGATATCTTAAACAGCATGACTTTTCCACCTTCTCTTCTCCATTTTCCTCCTTCCAGGAAGTGCAGGACTGATAATTTGTTTGCCTTTCAATTTTTCTTTTAAACTCAATATATTTTCTTCAAGCTTCTGTTTGAGTCCAACCTTACATTCTTTTATTAATGAGACTAAGAAGCCCAAGAGGAGACCCTTAATTTCTTTGTATTGCATAGCGGTTCTTCAGGAACTTCCCCAAGATATTCAGATAACAGTTCCTTCCCATCTAAGAGTTCTTTAATCAGTTGAGAAAATAAATCCATTCCTGCATCCTTAAACAACATCGCATAACTTACTTATTTTTCTGCTACTTTTCTCCCACAATACTGTCAATGTATTATGGGAAGTGGAGTCAGATGACTGAGATTCAAATCTTGTCCTTCTTATTTTGTGATGATCACTGGCCAATTCCCAAATTTCTACATACCCCACATTTCCTTAGTAGAAAACAGGGGTAGTAATAGTATTTAAGACCTCATAAGATTAGCGGTGTAATGACTAAGGTAATACATGTGAGTGACTTTGATTATACTTAGCACATGATAAGCATCCACTCAAAAAAGTGAATTATTGTTGTTACTACTGGCTGAGGATCAAATGATCTCATCACAATTTAAGATGACTCTGTATTCCCTATAGTAACATTTTCTGAGCAGCCTCATGTCCCCGCCTACTACCTGCCAATCATCCTAAGCAGATGATTCAGGAGCAATCTACAGGTGGTCTGGACTCCGTTTATAATGTTGGAGCCATTGCTGTCTTTATAAGAACAGATTTAGAAACTAGCTCTGAGATATCAACTTCAAAGGATTAAGTTTTGAGTTTAAGTGAATTTTACAAGTTTGATTAGTGCTTTAGCTGAGAGGCTTTGAAACAAGCCATGTTTTTCCATGAGGCAGGGCACATTGTTTCTCTCTGATATTCCTTCTTCTATCAACTATTTGATTCTGTCTAATCATTGTTCTCCAGTCTATCACAGCATTTCCTTTCATTACTTACCATTCTCTATTTCTAATAAGTGGAAAGCCGTAACTAATTCCCTATTCACAGTTTTATATCCAGTCCTACCAGAGGATCTCAGCAGTGCTACTATTTCCAAAACACTACTACTTGGAAGTTACTCTCCAACACAAAATCTTCAATCCTTAGGAGCGTTCTCCTTGGCCTGCTATTCAAATTCTTCTACAGAAAAAAAAAAAGTAATCCAAGGACGTTGAAGAATTAGATTTACTGTATGTACCTAAAAAGAGATTTATCAATACGGGAATATGAAAAAAAAAGAAAGAAGAGAGATCTCTCAAAAATCTGTATAATTTTACTGACCTTGCTTGCCTGCCAGGTACCTTTCTAGTCACTCCCAGCAACTGAATGGGAAGAGAAAGAATGATTATCACGTCATTCCACAAGGGGGCAGCAAACACTGACAGAGGGATAAGTGTACACTAACACATCCCTAAGAGGGAAAATGGGATGCAAGACTAGGAGAATGCCAATGATATTTCCTCCTCATTGGAGATGATATCCAATTTTCTCTTAGGTAAAGGTCAAATTGAAGAATCATCCATGTGCTCGGCAGAAATAAAGGTACCCGGCCATCATCACCAAGGAAACTACTACAGATTTACTTAGTAATTTTTGAGATTCTTCAAAGACAGATACAATATAAGAACTTATCTAGAAATTTGCACTTCTGTATTCACACTATTCCTTAGGCCATTGCTACTAAAAGAAAAACACCTTTAGTCCATCTCTCCATTTATCGAAATCTTTTTCTCGACTTCAAGGATGTTATAATGCAATCTTTTCTCTGATAGCTCTGTAGAGCCACTTCCCAACAAATCATATCATCTGAGTCAATGGATTGCTTGTTTCTGAAGAATTCTCTGTCTTCTAGATGTTCTATGATAGGGGTCCTGGAAAGCGGGCTTTAATTCTTTCATTGAGGATTGGCAGCTGTTTGTTGATCTAAATTTCAATATCCATGTATTAATACCTGTCTAAAGTATTTGAGAAGTTATCTACATCAAGCCAGCGATCATAATACTCATTAAAAATTGCTCATACTCTATTCAAGGTGGAGTATTCATAAATTCCTAAATACCTGGACACCTGCAGACATTTTGACTTAATTGATATGGAAGTCTATATCTTTCAGACCTCCCCAGGAGATTTTGCTTTGTTTCCCAGTTTAAAAACTACTAGAAAATAGCAGCATTAATATGTCCAACCTAATTTGAAAAAAAGGACTGTGAGCCATGTCAAAGGAGTAGATCTGGTACGTAAAGAAAGAAAGTACACTACTTCTAGAAGTCATTTCCATAGAGACAGATATCATAGTGTGCATGGGAACGAGGGAGGTATGTGCTTCAGCGCGTGCAGCTGCATTCTATAGAAAGGAAGATATAACTGATAAGGTTGCATATGGTGAATCTGTAAGTATTGGTGCAGCTTCTAACCTAGAAGATTTGAATATAAGAATCAAATATAGGAATCTCAGAAAAAGGTGATTCCAATTCATTTTCCCATTGTAATCATGTTTAATGTTCATTAGAATCAGTACAAAGATGCTAAGAACAAAATTCATGGGAATCCTTTCCCCTGACAAATGTCTGTGTGGATTATTGTTAGTTTTGGCAAAAATGGTTCTCTTTCCTTTTTTTATCCAGGAAAAATTGTGCACCTTGTAATTCAGTATGTTGAAACAAATAAACTAGATCTGACTTAGTTCAAGCAGATTTGGAAATGCAATTTAATTCATTTTGTAGCTTCTCTTTTACTCAACCAATACTCTGGAACAGCCATTAGGTCTTACTTTGAAAAAGAGAATTTACTAAGGGAATTTGAAATTTATTTCTTGATTCTCAAACAAATTTCCATAACTCTATAAAAGTAGGAAATCTTTGCACAGTTTTTAAAGAGTAAATGCATAGGCATGTTAATTCAGTACAATAAATTGCAAAAACTTTCAAAGATATTAAAAATCCCAGTCAGTATGGAACAGTTTAAATCAATTACGATGTTTTACAGAAAATTACTGAGCACTTACTACTGACCAAGCCCTGAACTGAATGGCCATATTGTATTGTGTTATTTATACTTCTCAACAACTGGGTTAAGTAGCGTCAAAGCAAAAACTGCAATGCAAAAAAAAAAAATTAAGCAGGTGAGGAAAACTTTATTCAAGGCTATTCCAATAGAGAAGAAAGATCACAGATCAGTTTGAACTCAGTTATGCTAAAACAAAGGATGAGGGAGTTTTTGAGAATGGAGATGAGCTAGTTGAAAATAATTCAAGGACTAGTTATTGAGGCACACACGTGTAGCATACCAGAAGCAAAGACAGGAGGGTGGCCATAACTCCCAGACCAGTATGGTCTGTGTAGGAAGTTCTAGGCCAATTAAATTTATATAGTGAGACCTTGTCTCAAGGCAACAAAACAAAACTGAAGGACATTAGAATTGGAGCCAAAGGTCAACTCGGTTTGTCAATTGGCTTTATCTAAAGGAAAATTAAGCTTCTCATATATTTATGATTACATTTAAAAAGGATGATTCCTGGGTCCTTGAGAAAGACATTCTTGCATTGTAAAATGATTTATATGATGAAAGACACAGAAATTTAAATATTTTATCTTTTATTAGTTTTATTCTTTTATGTGTATGAGTGTATTGCCTACATGCATGTAAGTGTACCCGTGTTGTACAGTGCTGCAGAAGTCAGAAGAGGGTGTTGGATCCCCTGAAACTGGAGTTACTGACAGTTGTTAGACCCTATGTGGGTGCTGGGACCTGAACCCGGGTCCTCTGCAAGATCAGTTAGTGCTGTTAACTGCTGAGCCATCTCTCCAGCCCTGAGACATAAAAATTTAAAGATACGTGTTTTCTAAGTGAATTGTTGAAAAAAAAAAAAGGTCAAGGTCCTAGATTCAGGAAACCTGTCTTCAGCATAATTCTGCTGAAGAATATTAAGGTCTTCTTTTATCAGTGGATAGTATCCTCCATTTTCTAAATGAAGCAGCTGAGATTCAGGAAAAAGGAAGGATCTTGCTCAACATTAAAGTGCTAGCAAGTGGAGAAGTCAGATCAAATCTAATTTGATAAATATAATAACAAATTTACCATTTTGATGCTATGTTACCATTCACACAGTGATAAACCATGAAGTTTTTAAAAAGTAAGGAGGATATGCCCTCAAAAGTGTTAAATTATTTTAGAATGTAGAAAAATAGTTGGTATTTGTCAGAACAATAGCAGAAATTGACTGTAGAAAGGTACTATTCTCATAAAGGAATACAATTAAGAGAAAAGAAGAAATTAAGAAAATTAAAACACAT
>NW_008355363.1:4624990-4626549 GCF_000622305.1 Nannospalax galili | reverse complement strand
AAAAAGATGGAAGGAAGGGAGGGAGGAAGCGAGGGAGGGAGGGAAAGAAAGAAAGAAAAAGAAAGAAAGAAAGAAAGAAAGAAAGGAAAGAAAAAGTATCTATGATCATGATTCCAGAATTAGGTATAATTTCCTTCAATTATTGATGTTCTTACTCATATGTAGGAGCAAAACCAAAAATTAATCACATAGAGGAAGATAGTGGAATAGAGGTCACTAGACACAAAGAAGTGTGGAGACTAAAATGAAGGAGGAATGGAGAAAGATTTGAAATCGCAAAACGAAACACAGTCACATAGATAGGATGAATTAAGTCTAGGCTTCTGTACTTTATTACTTACTTCTCTGTTGCTGTGATAAAACATTAGGTCCGGGGCTGGAAAGATGGCTCAGTGGTTAAGAGCACTGACTGTTCTTACAGGAGACCTGGGTTTGATACCCAGAATCTACATGATGGCTAACAACCATCTATAACTCCAGTTCCAGGGATAGCCTATGCCTTCTATTGACCTCTGCGGGTATTTCACGACATGGGTACACTTACATATATGCAGGCAATGCACTCATACACATAAAATAAAAATAATAAAACATCAGGGTCAAAGCAACTTACAGAAGGAAGAGTTTATAGGGCTAATGGTTCCAGAGGGATAAGAGTCCATCATGGTGGGGAGGCATGGCAGGAGGTATAGATGATGGGAGCAGAAAGCTGAACACTCGTGTCTTCAAGCAGGCACAGGAAACAGAGAGAAACAAACCAGAAATGGTCATGGCTAAGGCCCACCCCTAGGGACATGCTTCCTGCAACAAGGCCACACTGCCTGAATCTCCCAAAGCACAGCCACCGATTAGAGAAAAGTGTTAATATACTTGGAGCCTATGATGGACATGCTCATTCAATCCACCACATATAGCATAGTAGACTACTCAGATTTTACAGCTAATGACAGTCATTTTCAAATCTAGGGGAGTCTGAAGTTTCCCAAATCATAGAAATGATGATTATTGAGGTGAAAATGGTAATTATTCTGATTTGATCATTACACATTATGCGGATATAACAAATTATCACATGTTCCACCATAAAATGTACAAATATTATGTCAGTTCTAAAATGTAATGTTGATGTTATATTGACATAGGAATAGGAAGCTTCTCAGGAAAGATTCCCACAGTTTTCCAGCAGCAGGTCCTTGAGGTGGTTTCAGTGTATCTTAATGATTTTTCTACTTAACCCTAAATAAGATATTATTGTGTATACTCAATTCTCTGAACATGTGCAAAGGATTTATAGTTCCTATAACATGCTATAGATTCCCATTTATGTGAAGCATTTGAAACAAAACTCAGTGCCTAGAGTGGTGGCAATTGATGTTGTAACAAGTGTCAGAATTTTGTTCCATTTAAAATATGAATTATATACATATATATTCACATTTTCATTGACACAAAGTATTCGTTAAAGAGTATGTTCATGCTTCTTACATATTTATGAACTTTTCAGTTTTCCTCTTGATTCCTAGTTTGATACTATGGCTGAGAAAAAAATGATAAATTTT
>NW_008355363.1:4616356-4624355 GCF_000622305.1 Nannospalax galili | reverse complement strand
ATTTTCAGTATTCCTTTGGATAGAATTGGGGTCTGCTGTTCATGTTTCCAGTAGTATGTTGGGTTACTGTCTGGTAGAGCCTTTATCTATCCTGGCCAAGAACTTGACTGAAGGAATCGCCTGTCTGGCTTTGCTGTTTGTCAAGTTGTGTGTGTGTGTATGTGTGCGTGCTCTTATGAAATTATATTGGCCCCTTTAATCTTTGGTTTTTTTAATCATATTATGTTATTTTACAAATTATATTATCTATCCTGAGATGTGGTGCTACCATGCCACATTGCAGTTAATACCTGAATAACACAGTTATATCTTAACTTTAGCTATCACTCAACGGACACCTAATCCCACAGATGTCTTTTAGAACTCTACCCTGGAATTGCAGCTCCTGGAGCTGTGCCCAGGATTCAAACCTCTCCTGTACTTTTGTTTCAAATCATTTCTCCAGTTATAATTTAGGGGAAATACAAACTTAAATCCACACTTATCAAACAGTCTTCCCTTTCATGCATAGACCTAAAGCATCACATACACACAATGTGAAACGTTCTTCCCAATCTTCACTGAGATGAATGTTACCTTTCAGTGCTTTCCTATGTTAATCCTAGTGCATACCCATATTCCTTCATTACTTTGGGGTAGAGTAGCAAATTGCGATTCCCAGGAATCAAGGTCAGGTGCCCAGGTCACAAAAACACATGTTCAGTGAGTTTACAAAGGTTAATTAAATGCCATTATTCTGAATTCTGTCTACTTTATGTCATTCCTATACTGGAAAATGTTATCTGTATGAGAGAAGAACGCGTATTCTCTTACTTCTGAATGTCCTGACTAAGGAATAAGGCTGTTAAATTCATTTTGTCTAAAGTGTATTTCAGATTCAATGTTGTGTTATTGATTTTTTTGAATGAATGATATGTTCACGAAGGGGTGTTCATATAAAGACGAATATTATCCTGTTGTGCACTTATTCCTTTTGATCTTTTTATATTTGTGTTAGGTATGTAGCTGATCTCCTGTTCTGTGAATATATATATATATATATACCTTTTTACAATTAATTTATCTTTTTATCATTGTATAGTGACCTTCACCACTTTTTATAGTGTTCAATGGAAACTTTTTATTTCTTGGCACATGTAGAGAAACTCCTGTTTTCTTTCTTTTCCGTTTAAATGAGATGTCTTTTATGTTAGAATTTGGGATGAGATGGCACCACGATAAAGAAGTAGAAATGTATTCTGATCTTCTACAGATGCAGTTGCTTTAGTAGCTACAAGGATGTTGGGCATCGGGGTTGGGGGAGGCCTAGAATTTATAGGTGAACCCAGAAAATCCTGGAAGGATGAACATGGCTTCTTGGGTGGTGGTGTGCTCCTCCCCGGGATCACAGTAAGTTCTAATAAGGGATTTGGTAAGGAACCAGATCTATGAGAAGACTGATAAAAAAAACCACTTGTCCTTTGCTAGGGGTCATGTGTTCTGAAACAGATGCATTTCCGTCCTGGAGCAGGGAAGGTGTGTGTGTGTGTGTGTGTGTGTGTGTGTGTGTAGATGGTCAGCTCCTTCAGCCATGTTAGGTTGATTTTCCTTCACGATACAGTGTTCCTTTATTTTTACCCTACATACATCCTTAAACTTTAACTGTCAGTGGTAATTAGCATGTAATGTGTTCTTAGTGTTTTCAATCCATCCAGCTATGTCATATATTTTGCATAGGGAGTTTTACTATTCACATATAATTATTGATAGGGGAGAATCTGCTATACTATTGCCATTTTGTTATTACTGTTTTGTAATTCCTACTACCTTTCTTGCTCTCTTGTGGTCATTTTTGGTATTGGATTTTTTTAATGTTTAAGTTTTAATTCCTTTTTCAGTCTGTTTTAGTTTATCTTATGGAAGCTAGGATATAGAGGTTTTACTTTATAGTTACTATCAACTTTGGGAGGAATATGGTCCGTTTTAAAGTTATAATAACTTTGCATAATGGTTATATAAAATGATGTTAGACTTTTTCTTACCAACAGCTTATGGTTTTGATTTCATAATGTATGTTATATTGTGTATCCATTAAAAAGTTGTTGGCATTGTAGTTATTTTAATTATTTTATCTTTTAACTTCAAAACAGGAGTTAAATTCAGTTACAAATTACTGGTACAGAGTTACAGTATTAAGAATTTTATTAAATAATTTCCTTTATTTGGAAATTTTCTACTTTCATGTCTTGTGTTACTAATTAACATCTTTTAATTTCAGCTTGAAGAGTCCTTAAGATGTTTTGTACCAGTGATGATGAAATCCCTTAGATTTTGGTTTTTTTGAAGGCCTTAACCTTGCCTTCATTTATGAAGGGAAATTTTTCTATGTAAAATATTGTTACTTATCAGTTGTATTAGTTGTTTCCTATTGCTGTGACCAAATGTTTAGCATGAATCAAATTAAGGTAAGAAAAGTCTTTTCTGTCTTATACTTTATGGATAAAAGTCCATCATGCTGGGAAAGGCATGGTGGCTTGAGTATTAATTAGTTTGATGCACCATATCCCCGTTCAGGAAGCAGAATGGGGACAGGAGTGGGGGTCAGTGTCTAGTGAGCCACTTCCTCTCACAAGGCTCCACCATTCAAAGTATTCACATCCTTCCAAAATAGTGTCACTATCTGTGGACCAAGTACTCAACCACATTAGCACATGGTGGACATTTCATATTAAAGCTACTCCTCTAACTATAGCCCCCATAAGCTGACTGTTATTTCATAATGTAGCATACAGTTGCTCCAACTTTTAAAGTACCTATAGACTCTAACAGTCCCATCACTGTTCAAAAGGATAAAGTCGAAGTTTATTCTAAGACATAAACAAATCTTTTAACTGTTAATCTCTGTAAAATCAAAACCCACCTTACATAGCTCCATTATAGAATCACACAAAGTAAACATTCCCACTCCAAGAGGGAGAAATGGGAGCATAGTAACAACAGATCAGACCAAAGCAGGTCAAATATCAAGAACTTGCACTCCTAACATCAGAGGCTCATGATGGAAATATCTAGCTTCCAACACTGGGCAGTGCCATCTCACTATTTCTGCTGCCAATAGCACATGTGACCTCTTTGTTGGGGAGTCTTATTTCATGCCTACAGCCTTTCTTAGTGGATTTCACACAGTCTTAACACCTCCCACACTCTGGATTCTCCATTGGAAATTAGGTTTCACATTGATAGCTTCATAGAGAGGTTTTATTGGGCCTCCTTGTAGGAAATCTAGTCCTGCCACACATTACCTGGCTTCAGTAGCCTTATAGATGTTGGTGAAATTTATGGGTATAGTCTTACATTCCATGGACAGTATGGTGACCAGAGCATAAAATGGCTGGCCACATTGTGTCCACACTTAGAATTAAGAGTTTGGACAGGAAATGAGGCCTATCTATAACTCCTCAAGGTCCAATAGCAGTGGTACACTTCCTACAGCAAGTTTTCAGAAAGAGGACCTTTGGTAGGATAGGTATTTCAGATTCAAACCACACCAATATTTTTCACATGACCTTTTTGTATATTTATAACCTATACTCCCAAAGTCTTATGAGAAGTTGACTGATAGAATTGCAGATGTTCCATAGTATAAGACAACCTCTTTTCCCTTGATTCTTTCAGGATGCTCTTTTATTATTTTTGACAGTTTGATTATTGTGTTTTCAAGTGAATCTTTTGAAGACTTTTGAGCTCCATATACTTGTGTTTCAGTATTTCTCCATTGTGGAAGTTTCAATCAGTATTCATTTAAATAAGCTCTCTGTCATGTTTTATTTTTCTTTCCTTTTTACTCTTCCATATTCCACATATAATTTTATTGATAGGGTCCCATAAATTACATGATTCTTAAGCTCCATTCTTTAGGCCTCTTTCTCCTAGACTGGATAGTTCGAAATGACATATTTATGATTGTTCATCATGACTGCCAATGATGATCAGTATTACATTTTTACTTTCATTCTCAGCATTTTCTATTTGTATTTGTTTTTATTTTACGATCCATCTTCTTGGACCTTCCATTTGTTTAAATATTGATCCCATTATTATATTTCTTGATTATGTTTATCTGTGTTCTTTTATGACTCACAAAATGTCCTCAAAGCATTTGATTTGTTTTACTTGTCAAGTAATTGGTACATGTCCAGTTGTTTGGGATCAGCTCGTAGAATACTACTGTATTCATTTGGTAATGTTAGATCACTGAGTGTGTGTGTGTGTGTGTGTGTGCGTGTGTGTGTGTGTGTGTACCTGTGTGTTCCTTGAAGGCTTGGATAACTCTCTTTACGGAAAATTCACGACTTTTATTTTTCCTTACTGGTGCAGAGATAAAAAACAGCAACAAGAGGCAAACAAAGAAGAGACACTGTCCTGGTTATAGATTGTAAGATTGTGTAAAACTTTTTAAAATAGACTCTGTTTTTTTGTAAGTTTCATTTATTACTTTAATTATGTGTATGAGTGCATTGCTTGAATGTGTTTAAGTGCATACGTGTCATGAAATGCCCTTGGGGGTCAGAAGATGATATGGGATCCTGTGGAACGGGAGTTACAGGCAGGTGTTAACTGTCATGTGGGTGCTGGGAAATGAGCTTGCATAGTCTCCAACAGCAGCCAGTGCTCTTAACTGCTGAGCTGTCTCTCCAACCCTTAAAACAGATTCTCTGTTGAATGAGGGGACCTCATTAATGAGAACTGAGAGATTCGTTAATGTCCTCTTCTTATCCCTGTTCTATGTTCCCTGTGTCTAAGATGTAGAGGTGCATTATAGATGTGTTGCTTAGGCTTTGGCAATTTATAGACAATATCTGTGTGTGACCTGTTATGGTACTTGGTAATGGTCTCCGACTGGTGCACAATAAGCTTCTTTATGAGTGATGACTGGGATATTTGTCTGTAAATATAAGGATACATATTTTGCACATAGTAAGAAATTACATTAGGCTAGGAATGTGATAGTCTTGAGGTTTTCTCTAAGATCTATGACCTCTCCAGCCAGGTGTATTTGGCTATGTTTAGAGTACCACACTTGAGTTTCTTGTCACTGAGCGGGTTTTTAGTCCAATTAGGTAGCTATTGATTACTCCCAAGATAAAAGTGCCACTACTGCACCAGTGTCATATGCTGTGCCAGCCATTGATGTGGTTATTTGATCTTGAAACTAGTGTTGGATCATTGATTGATATTTTCCCTTGGCACCTTCATAGTGATCTTCAAAACTATGAGACCCAGCCTTCAGAGAAAGTGGTTTCAGATCAGTTTCAGCTCTATTGATTCAAATCTTGTGTTCAAAGTATTTTTTTGTGTTCAGCAGTAGGGTATTACCTTCAAGTTCTGGGAGGCCATCAAGGACAATGGCAATAGCTTGTGTAATTTTGGGAGTCTTTGGACCACCCAGGCCAACAACTCAAAGGAAGGTTTCTCCTGTCTTGTTTCATATCTCTTTTTGTAGGGAATACATAGGATTGTGTGCACCCTCTAAGTCTTGCGAAACCTAACTGGGATTGCTAATCTTACATCTTTTACCCCTAGATGGCACCACAAAATTTGCAAGTTTGGGTCCAGTGGCTCACTGGCTAAAGGTCTTCCTCTTTGTCAAACTTCAGGACCTTTGTTCCATTCACAGGATTCACGTTATGCAAGGAGAAAAACATCCCCTTAAATTGGTCCTCTGACTTCCTCATGTGTGGCATGGCAATTGTACCTCTCTCTCTCTCTCTCTCATATTTATGCAGACAAAATATCTAAATTATAAGTGTTTCAAGTTTGTGCTTTCATTCTTGGTTTTGCAGAATTTGGCCAGCTCTTCTTTTTTATATTTAATTATTTTTATTTTTATTTATATGTATCCGTTTGTCCCATGTGCATTCATGTGCCCTCAGAGGCCAGAAGAGGAGCCTGAGTTACAGGGGGTTGTATTCTACCTGATGTGAATGCAAAGCCCTTCAGAACTGAACTTTGATCCTCTGAAAGATCAGTAAGTTAACCATTGAATCTTCAGCTTTCTTCTTCTTCATAAGTTATCCATAGAGGCTTTCATTCAGCATCTGTGATGGTGTACATGGGGAGCTGGCCACAAAGAATACAGTGAGGGACAATCAGCATTACTATTGCCTGTGGGCACTGCAGGGAAGTATTCAGAGGAAAAGCATGCAAATTGGTTCATGGTGCTACTTGAGAAACAGGGGCATCACTGATTTTTTTGTTGAATCCTAAGTCAAGATTCCTGTAAATCCTCACTTCCTTATTCTTAGCTTCTTCATACAAGAAATTCAAGGATAATGATCATCTCAGTGATCTGGGTTGACTGAGAAAGAAGAGGAACCAGTGAGCAGTGTCCTGCTTGGCTGGGTGAACAAGGTTTTCACTGTATTTTCACTTTTTTTGTTGTGGGGAATCTTAGGCATGGAAGGGTAAGGTGGTATCACTGACGGTACTGAGTTGTGCCCTTTGGTGACGTTTTCTCTGAGATCCCTTTTATATCCTCATCTCCTTCCCCTCACAATCTTATGTCCTATTATATATATTTTTTAAAATTTCATATATAACTACAGCATTTACATCATATGTGCTCCACCCTTTCTCCCCTCCCAATCTTTGCATGCCCCAAGTTGAGTTCAAATAAAATGAAAGTGTACTACATAACCTTGTTCATGTATTTTGACAAGATAGCTTGCTGTAACTTTGACTCGTGAACCTGCACGAAGTATTCTTGTTCATAGAGCACGTTGTCTTAGTTTATGATTCTGTCAGCGAGACGGCAGTTGAAAATTCCTATTTAATCATCTTTTTTGCATCACTCACACTTAAAATTTAAAGAATTTTTGTATTCTTATTGCTCTAGTTTGTTTCTCCATCACTGTGACAAAACACTCTGACCAACACCAACTTGGGGAGGAAAGGGTTTATATAGCTTACATCTCCCAGGTCACAGTTCCTCCCTGAGGGAGCTCAAGGTAGGAGGAACTCAGGGCAGGAACCTGGAGGCAGGAGCTGAAGTACAGGCCATGGAAGAATGCTGCTTATTGCCTTGCTCCCCTGGCCCATGTTCAACTTGCTTTCTTATAAATCATAGGCCCACCTGTCCAACGGTGGCACCACCCACAGTAACCTGGACCCTCCCACATCAATATTTAAGAACATGCCCCACAGACATGGACACAAGCCAGCCCAATGGAGGCAACTCACCAATTGAGGCTCCCTCTACCAAAGTGGGTCAGGTTGACAGCTAAAGCTATCCAACACAGTTACCATCGAAAAATATTTTAAGACAACTAAGAATGCCATAGAAAGAGTTTTATATTAATTATGTAAAATATATTTAGCAGTTTTCTCTTGATCACATTCAACTTCTTTCTTGATTCTAGTCTAAGAAGTGAGTGCCACTTCTGTTATCTGGACCTTCCACACTCATTATTCTTACCACTTAATTTCTAATCCCTGAAATTTTTTATTTCCCTGTACATTGTCCATCATCATTGTATTCATAGCAGAGCTCAACACAGAATCAGAGAAACTCTCTAAGGAAAAAAATATTGTTATGAACTACAGCTGTGATTGTGAGAATATATCTATATAAAAATGGTACACTGCTCAATATGGCATTTCTTTTTCTTTTCTTTTTTTGCTGCTTATACAGCACTTGGTGGACAAGATGCATCTTTAAGTCACAGTTAAGAAGGAGACTTGCTTAACTAGCTTTACTTCAAACTACAAGTCAGCAAGGACCTACTTTGTATAGCTTTGTTTTATAACAGTCTCTCAAAGGAATCCTTTAGTTTGGAAATTTATGAAGACCATGATAGGGCTTCTGGAAAATGACTATAAAATAGTAGCTCTCAAAACTGACCCTGTCCTTGAATCAATCTGGAGAGCTTGTTAAAACAGTCCAAACTGCACATGGTTTTTGTTTCACATACCTAGGATTCTTCACTATATTTATTACTTGGTCTGAGAACTTTTTACACAA
>NW_008355363.1:4558069-4616329 GCF_000622305.1 Nannospalax galili | reverse complement strand
TAAAAGACTCATCAAAAGTAAAAAAGATACCGTGAGAATGATTTTTATAATTTTATCTTACCCAATATGGAAAATATTATCATATCATAATGCAAACAGTCAAAATATACTGAGATGTTTTACATTCTTTTGTATTTCTTTTGAGTCTATGAAGTTCAATGCATATTTTGAACTTACAATTCATCTCAACTTGGACTAGCAAGCTTTCAAGCCCACAATAGTCATGACCACATGTTATTCTAGTAAATAATGCAGATCAAAAACACCTTGGATGCAACTATAAAAAATTCCAGTCTTCATCCATAATTTTTAATTGACTTCATTCCTGTCCAAGTGCAATTAAGCAGCATTTCATCGATTTCTGAATTGAAAAGTGCACTCATGGTGCATGAAAATTGTTACCAGATCATTTCATGTATAGTGCCATGTTTCCTGTTTACTCAGACTTTCCCAGCATTAGAAGGGTCATAGAAACAATTCTTCACAATGTACTTTGGCATAGTATGAAAATTGACTCTGAAGCTAAAATCTGTTTATAATAGGAGATATATGACTAAGATCATTCACAGTAATGGTCAACAACAGAGTTCTCAAAAGCATTACTTGTGTATGAAGGGATTACTCAAAGAATAGCCGAGGGAAGCATGCCACAGTGAATTTCATAACACAACCAAAAATATACATAAAAAGGACATAAGCTTACAGATTAAAAAAAAGAAGTACATCATATTGGCATGTTTAAAGTAATTGGACTGAAGGAAAACTATCACTCAGGCAGGTGTTTATGCTGTTTTGAAGTATTTTGTTAGACATAGGAATAAATAAATCTCATAGTAAAGCCACCAATTTATACAGAAAAATTATAGTCATGTGTTTTGGGATATAAAGATGCCAATTTGATAAATTGTAACGTTAGTCTCAATTATGAAGATTTGTTAAATTATGTAGTCTATTTATACTATAAATAAACAAATTGAGTAATATAGTCAAAATTTGAGTTGAGAAAGGAATCCAAATAGTAAATATAATTATTTCAAATTGTAATTGACTAAGGGTCTTCCAACAGATTCTCAAACAAACTGTATTTTCTATGGATTGTTATGCCAGTCAGGTCCAAGAGACAGAGACATAAAAAGAAAACAGGACAAAGGGAAAACATAGAAATCCCTGAGAATGGGAAATAAAAATGTGTACTTTATTCTGGAATAAATTTAAACAATCATGGTATGTACAAGAAATTTAAGTATTATTTTAATTTAATGTTTTTGGCAATTCGCAATTTCATTGACTCTGAATAAGAAGTGAAATTATGCTAACTAAACTATGTTTCTCAGTGCTGAACCCTGAACTGAGAGACAAATTGCAAGGTAATCACCCTACATTGAGGAAGGAATATAGAGAATTCTGTGGTGATAAAAATGTATACTACTTTGGAGAATAGGAAATAAGTCTTTCAATGACATTTAAAATTTTAGCCAAAGAAGTTTCTGTTAATTGTGATCTGGTGTAACTAAAGAGTAAGAGTGGCTTTTATTACAGGCTTATCAGATATCTGAGAATTTGTAAATAAATAAAACGTATATTTAGGAAAAATTACTATGAATATTTTAAAATTTATTTCAATTAAATGAATATTTAATTATTAAATACTTTACAAAATACTAAAAAGAGGCAATGATATATATATATATAACATGATTTTAATAAACATTTCCCTTCATGAACATAATTTGTTTGAGTTCCACAACTATCCTCATCAATTTATATCTTCCCATATTTTCCTAAATTGTATTCTGCTATGTAGGCACATATTCTATAAAATGTTATTTTTTTCAGGTTTTCATTGAAAGTAAAGTCTAAGGTGTAGGTCAAATTTGAATAAAAACATCATTTTTATAAAAATTTCTTTTTTACTATGTGAATGCTTGCATACATTTCTATATGACTTTTGCTCTAGGGTTTTTTGCTACTTTTCCAATTGTGATAAAATACTTGATAGAGGCAACTTGAGTGAGAAAGGGTTTTTTGGCTCCCAGTATGAGGGTACAGTTCACTGTGATAAAGTTATGCTGGCAGGAGTTTGAGGCAACTGGTCACAATGCATCAACAAATGGGAAGCAAAGAATGATACACAGTGATACTCAACTTGCTTCCTCCTTTTTATTCAGTACAGGACCTCATCTCCTGGACTAATGCTCAACCTATTCTAAGTTGGGCTTTCCTACCTCAATTAACCTAATGTAGTTAACCCCTCACAGGCATGCCTAGAGACTTCTTACCTAGTTAATTCTAGATCGTATCTGGTTCATGGTCAATACAAACTATCATAAATCCACCCTTACATAAGTTGATACCCAAACATATGATGTTATGTTATTGGATAGGTGTGTCCTCCGAGACAGTCACTCCTCCCACCCAATCAGTCAGTTTCAATTGCTTGAGGGAGTGGGTCTAAGGACAGATGCTGAGGAGTCTGAGGAGACTGGGAAAAAGGGGGAGACTTGCCATCTTGGAGGTGGGCACTGACAGGGAACAGCATGGCGCGTGAATCTCAAAGCTTAGCCGAGATGTAAAAACAGTGTCCACAGTTTATCATGCCTTTGTAAGTAACCCTTTCCTGGATGTCATAAACTAGTTGAAAACCCAAATAGGATGTATCATGTTGGTTTTGTCAGACCTCGTTAGGACATCATGGCCCTGGGATCCCTCAGAGTATGCATGGGTCTCTCAGGGGAGAATTTGGTGCAACAGGTAGTTACTGTTAATTGTCAACTTGACAGAACCTAGAATTACAGTCATCTGGGAAATGGGAATCTGGGCATGCTTGATGGTTTAAAAAGTAAGCTGAACATGTATTCATCCCACTCTGTCCTCATTATTGGTGCGACGTAATTGCTTCAAGCTTCTGCTTCTTTGACTTCCTGGCCATAATGGACTGCATCCTTGAAATATGAGGTGAAATAACCCCTTTCTCCTGTATGTTATTTTTGTCAGGATATTTTATCACAGAAGCAGAAAAATAAACGATGACAGAAGTTGGTTCCTAGAATGGGACAGGCTATTCTGAAGGAAGCCTCGAAGGCAAGATTCCTGAAAGAAATGAGGACAGTGAAAGTTCAGCTCTAGAAATTTCAGTGGTGAATAAGTATTCACCTAGGGCCTATTCATGTGATATTTCAGACAAGAATCTGGCTTTAATTATACTGCCTATATCCCAAAAATCTGTGTGACATTGAACTTAATTATAATGAACATATATCTTTGATAGAGGGTATTTCAAGTCAGGAGAACATCCAAGTTGGTATTGATAAAATAGCTGAAATTTCTAAAAATATCAACACCACTGAAGAAAAACCTCTTCTGCATCCCTGGATCAAAATCTAAGCCATTGGAGGTTCAATTTTATGAAGGTCCAAATTTAAATAAACAGTATTTAAGACAAGATGGCTTCCAGCTTCCCGAAAGCAGCTACATAGCAAAATATTTGCCAAGGGTTAGCACACAGAAGCTGCTATAGCTGTGGTGCAAGGATGCACTGTTTCAGAGACCACCTCAGGCCAGGAAATGTGTGGCAGGGTTGACAGGCCAATGCCTGAAGCTATGAATGTAAAGCCTAAGTTGAAATGGGAGACCCCAAGATGTAGAAGGACATGGAGTTGTAGAACTTATTTTCCCTGCTAGGTTTTGGTTTGTCTTTATTCTGATCATTTATTGCTATGAACCAATTCTTCCCTTTTATCTCTTTTGAAATAGGAATATTATCTCTGTGACACTACATGATATCTATATATCTATATCTATATACATGCAATTGTATTTGATTCTATAGCTCAAAGTTAGATGACTTTGGACCATGGAAGTGTTGGAATTGATGATGTGTGTGGGGACTTTTAAACTAGGACTAAATGCAGTTTGCCTTATAGCATGGTCATGAGCCTATGGGGACAAGGAGTAGAAGGTTATGGCTTAAGAGTTATGTGATGTGTTGGGGTGCCAAGTAGATAATGTGTAGGGTTTTGATGATTAATGCTAATTTTCAACTTAACAGAATCTAGAATTGCCTGGGAGATGAGTATCTAAGTATGCTTGTGGGGGATTTTCTTGTGCAGGTTAATTGATATGAGAAGACACAAATTAATTGTGGGCAAGAACATTCCCTGGGCAGGAGATCCTGCATGGAATAAAATGGAGAAAGCAAGTTAAGCATGAATTCATTGCAGTCTTTATTTTATTTTATTTATATTATTTTATTTTATGTGTATGAGTGCATTGCCTGCATGTATGTAAGTGCACTTGTGTCATGCAATACCCATGGAGATCAGAAGAAGGAGACAAATCCCCTTGAACTGAAGTTATAGACAGTTGTTAGGCCACCATGTGGGTTCTGGGAACCAAACTGGGTCCTCTGGAAGAACAGCCAGTATTCTTTTGGTTGGAGATCTACAGGATCTCCCTGTAGCCCCAGCTAACCTGGAACTCACCATGTAGACGGGGCTGGCATCAGTCTCCCAGTGTTCTGCCTCCCCAATGCTGGGATTAAGGGGATGTACCACATGACCAGGTCACTGCCCTCTTTTACAGATGTGATGCTACCAACTATTTCAAGTTCCTGATACTTTATCTTCACAACATTAGTGGATTGTTCCCTTGATCTGCAAGTCAGTTCTATCTCAAATTCTGTTTGTTGAGTGATCACAGAAAACAGGAAAAGAAACTAAAAATTTTTACTTTTAAATCAGTCTTTCTCTTCATTTACCCATAAGCTCATGGCCGTCTCACAATACACAATGCATACAATTCAACTTGAAAAGTCTCCATAGTATTTGACAATTGAAAAAAATGTTTAAAAAACAAAATTCTAAGTCTTATGGAAGACTCAAGGAAATTTCATTTCTTTCTTTTTCATTTTTTACATGATTGACTCTCCACACCCCTCCCTCCAAATCCACACAGACCCCCTCAACATCCTCTCTCAAATTCATATCCTCTTCCTCTTTTGTTTTTATAAATCAAGTCTAAATAGTGATGTATATAAGCTTATGGGGATAGGGTTATCCACTGGAACATGGGGAGCCTACCTGTGGCCCACTCCTCCCAAGAAAAATTATTCTCCTTTCCCCAACTGCCATCAACTTTCACTATTCCTTAGAAACAGGTAGAGCATTGTGACCCTCTCTTTTTCTATACTGAAATTTTCACCAGACTGATCTTTTGAAGGGATTGTTCGGGTAATCCCACGTACTATGAGTTTATGAACACAATAGCCTTGTCTAGAAAATAATATTTCAATTTCACGGAAGTCTTCCCGACTGTCCTACTATCAGATTCTTTTTGTCTCCTCTTCCACGTTGTTCCTTGACCTTTCAGGGCAGAGGGTTGACATAGATGTGCCAGGTTGGAACTCACAGTTACTTATTCTATACTCTTTGGTAAGTTATGAATGTCTGCATTAACTGCTACCCAATGGATATACAAGTCTCTCAAGCCAAGGTTGAAAACACCCCAGATCTATGGGTATAAATATTTAAATGAAGGTCTACAACATGAACATATAGAAAAACAACAATAGTATCTTCACTCCTAATGTCTTTCCAGCCATGGGCTTTGTACCAGATTACAGTACCAGGCATGAAGTCGCTCCTGCGACCATAAAGTGGTTGGCTATCTCCATAACAGTCATGCCACTATTGCACCAGTGGGTGCACATCTTTCCTGACTAGTTAGTACTGTAAGGTTCAGTGCTGTATGAGACCATTAATGTCCTTTCTTTTCTGATGGGCTGCATAGTATGATCCATCATGTAAAGCCAGCTTGAAGGAAGTTACTTTTGTCAATGTGATATTGTTTTTTCTGTGTCCTACAATGAAAGTGTTTGGTGTCTTCAGTAATAGAGCTTTATCACCTATTTATGCAACCAAGAACAATGGCCATAACATAAATTGTCTTAGGGACTTCCCTAACCAATAATGCATAGGAAATTGTCCATACATGGGACTGGAATATTTGGGTTGCTATTATAAAATAGAAGGTTTCCATATTTATTTTATACTTCATTCAGTTTAGATACACCATTATCTCTCCAAACTCATACCTTTCTCCCTGCTTAAAGCATTCACTCTTTAGTTTTTCTTTTATCTGTGTTCTTCTATTCCCATTCCCTATAGATATCATACTCAACTAGCTCCTTTCTAATTTCTGGCTTCCAGAGGTGCTAATGTGATACTAGGATCCATATATGAGAGAGAACATGCAATATTTTGTCTTTCTGGGCCTGAGTTACCTCAGTCAGTATATATTTTTTTCTCATTCCATAGTTTAATCATAAATTTCATAATTTCATTTATTGTATAGCTAAATAAAATTACATTGTGTATATGTGCCAGATTTTCATTATTAATTTATTTGTTGATAGAAATCGAGGTTGTTTTCATTTACAAGCTATTATGAACAGAATATCAATGAACATGAATGTGCAGTTATATCAGTATTATGATATAGATGCTCATGTGTATATATGCCCAGAGTTGGTATAGCTGAGTCATATGGTACTTTTACTTCCAATATTTTGAGAAGCTTCCAGACTGATTTTCAACATGGCTCTATTATATTACAATCCCACCAACGGTGTATAAAGTTCTCATTTTACCATATCCACACCAGCATTTGTCATCATTGGTATTCTTGATTAAAGCTAATTTGACTGGGTTGAGATAAAATCTTAAAGCAGTTTTAATATGAATTTCCCCGATAGCTGAACATATTGATCACATTTTAAGCATTTCCTATCCATTTGTCTTTAATTTTTTAGAACTCTTTATATTTTTGTAGCCCATTTTTAATGGGGGTGCTTGCTTCCTTGGTGTTTAGATTTTGAATTCTATTTCTATTTTTGACACTAATCTTTGGTTAGATGTGTGACTACAAAGATATTTTTTTCCATTCTGTGGGCTCCCACTTCACTATACTGACAGTTTCATGTGCTATACAGAAGCTCTGTAGTGTCATGAGATCTCATTTATCAATTACTGGACTTACTTCCTGGGCTACTGGGGACCTATTTAGAAACACTCTGCGTATTTCTGGATGTTGAGACATACTACTCTTTTCTCTGACAGTTTTAGTCATTACGTGTTATGTTGATGTCTTTGATCCTCGTGGAATTGAGATTTATGCATGATAAAAGATGTAGATCTGGCCAGGTGTGGTGGCACATGCCTTTAATCCCAGCACTTTGGAGGCAGAGGCTTGTGGATCTCTGTGAGTTCAAGGCTAGCCTGGTCTACAAAGCTAGTTCCAGGTCAGTTGGGGCTACAGGGAGACCTTGTATTGAAAAGACTGTGAAAAAAAAGATGTAGATCTATTTTAATTCTTCATATTGATATGGAGATTTCCTGTCACAATTTTTTGGAGATCATGTTGGAGCTGATCTCCTTTTTCCAATATATGTTTTGACTCTCTGTCAAAAACTGGATAGCTCTAGTTTTGTGGAGTTATACCTGTGTCCTGGATTCAAGCAACTGACCTACATGCCTGTTTTTGTGTGTGTACAATGTGTTTTTATTACTATGTTTCAGTAATTTGAAATAAGTTGCAGTAATACCTCATGAAGAGTTCCCTTTCTTTAGGATTACTTTAGATACCCTTTGGGTTTTGTGCTAGCACATAAATTTTAAGACTGTTTTTGTCTGTATGTGTAAATAATAGCCCTGAAATATTCATTGGGATTGCATTGAATCTATACACTGCTTTTAGTAAGGTGACCATTTTCACAATTTTAATACTTTTGAAACATGAACATGACAGCTCTTCTCATTTTCTAGTGTCTTCCTCATTTATTTTCCTCAGTGTCTTAATGTTTTAATGTGGAATTCTTTTATCTTTTGTTAGATATATTCCTATATATTTTCTTTCTTCTGTTAACTATAAAAAATTGGTTCCCTAGTTTATTTTTCGTTATTTGTGTTATTCTTAATAGTAAGTTCACTGATTTCTGTGACTTAATTTATTTAGCCTATAATTATTTTAATGAGAGCATTTATTGCCTGTAAGTGTCTTTTGGTGGACTTTATAATCTCTTATGTATAGAATGATTTCATGTGCAAATAAGGATACTTTTTTTCCTATTTGTTTCCCTTTTTTATTTCTGTCTAGCCTTACTCCTCTAGCTAAGAATGTAAGCACTATATTGAATAGGAGTGTAGAAAGTAGGCATCCTTTCATTTTTTCTGATTTTATTGGGAATGTTCATTTATTCTCTATTTAGTATAATGTTGTCTATATAGTTGTTTTATACAGCCTTTTTTGTGTTGAGTTCAGCACCCTTCATCCCTAGCCTCTCTCTGATTTTGATGATGAAAAGACACTGGATTTTCTCAAAGGCCTTTTTTTGTATCTATTGTGATAATCATGTGATATCTGACTTTGAGTTAATTCATGTGATATATTACATTTAATGATTTACGTATGTTGAACCAGACTTTTTGAAATCTAGAATGAGGGTAATATGATCAGATGAATGATCTTTGTAATGTAATCTTGAATTCTATCTTCCAGGTTTGTTTGTTTTCAATTTTTGCATCAATGTTCATCAAGGACATCAGTGAGTAATCTTTTTGTTTTGTTTTGTCTTTATTTGGTATTGGTGTCAGGATAATAGTGACTTCGGTGGTTTTTAATTATTCTTTCCTTTTCTATTTTGTGGAATAATATGAGTAATGTTGGTATTAGTTCCTTAAGGGTCTCGTTGAATGCTGTTGTCACTCAATCTGGCACTAGACTTTTTTCAGTTGGGAGACTTTTTTCAATCTCGTTGGTGGATATAAATCTATTTAAATTATTTATTTCTTATTGGGTTAATTTCTGGATTTCATTGGAATCTGCTGTAATTTCTCCATTTCATGTCCAATTCTATTTATTTAGATCTTCTATTTCTTTTGTTTAATTTGGCTAGGCATTCATCAATGTTGTTTATCTTTTTATGGAAATAATTTTTATTTAATTGATTCTTTGTATTCTTTTCCCATTTATATTTCATTAATTTTTGCCTTGGTCTTAATTTCTCCCCATCATCTGTTTGGGGTTTGTTCTTATTTTTCCAAGAACTTCATAGTCACCATTAAATTATTAATTTGACAGTTCTCAAAAATTTTAATGTAGACCCTTAGGGCTATAAACATTCTTCTTGGGAATAACTTTACTGTATCTCGTAAATTTTGGTGTGTTGTGTTGTAATTTTCACTTAATTCTATGAAAATTCCCTCCTCAATTTTCTCATTTAATATTCATCATTATTCAGTGTGTTATTTATTTTCCATGAATATGTAAATTTCCTCCATTTCTTTTGCTGTTGATATCTAACTTAATTCTCTTGTGATCAGGTAGAATGCAGAACATTATCCCAATATTGTTGTATTTGTTGTTTTTAGAGAAAATTCCATGAGCTGCTAAGAAGACTGAATATTTTAGTGTTTTGGTAGAATGTTCTGTATGTGTTTGCTCCATTTGATTTGTGGTTTCATCCAATTCCAATATTTCTGTTTCTGTATTTCTGGGTGACAAACCTATTTAGGTTAGTAAATATTGAAATTCCCCAATATTACTGTATTGGGTTAATCTGTGGCTTTACATCTAGTAGCATTTATTTATAAAACTGCATCCACCTATGTTTGGTGCCTTTATATTTAGAACTGTAATATCTTCTTTATGGATTGTTTCCTTAATGAGTATGAAATTAACTTCTTCACCTTTTCTGAAAAGTTTTAGTTGAAGTCTATTTTATCTAATATTCAAGTACCTACACTTGCTCATTTCCTCCTCTTACCTGAGGTGATACCCATCTTTGTTGGTGAGGTATATTTCTTGTAGGGAACCAAAGGACAGATACTGTTTGTTAATCCAAATTTCTAATATGTATATTTTCACTGGTGGATTGGGAATTATAATATTCAAAATTATTCTTGAAATATGTGTTTTAACTCCTGTCATTTTGTTAATTTTGTATTTTCTTTTACCAAATTTTCTGATATCATTTTTTTATTTTTTCACCTGTGACAAATTAATTTTATTTATCCTTTCAGTCGGAAGTATTCCTTTCTATATTGACTTGGCTTAGTTGTCATATATCTGAGGCATGAAGCCCCTTCTCCCAGCCTGTCAGTGCTGTTATAGCCTAACTCTAAGCCTCTGCTTCTTGGTGATGGTCTTTCAGAATTTGAAACACATCTTTCCAGGACCTTCTGCCTTCCAAAGTTTCCATGGAATAATCAGTTACTATTCTCTTGGGCCTGCATTTATGTGTGCAATTTCCTTCTGTCATGAAGCTTTCATTGCCCCTTCTTTAACTGGTGTTTCTAGTATTTAACTTTAGTATATCATTAGGAGTTATTTTTCAGGTCTTGTTTATTTGGTGTTCTATGGGCATCTTCTACCTGGATGGTTGTCTCTTTCCCTAGATTTTAGAAAATGTGTTCTAAATTTTATTGGAAATATTAATGATGCCGTTGCTCTGGAATTCTTCTTCTAAGACTATTATTTGTGAGCTTGACCTTTTCCTGATGTTCCCAAATTCTTGCATATTCAGTTCGTGTATGTTTATAAACTGAATATTTTTTGACTCTGTGATTCAGTCTTACTATCTTGTTTTCAAGCTCTGATATTTAGTCCTTTACATGACCCACTGTGCTAGTGAGGCTTCCCACTGAGTTTTGTTATTAGAATTACTGTTTAATTTCCTGCTTTAATTCTGTTTGGGTTTTCTTTAGAGTTTCTATTTCTTTACTGAATTTAGATTTCATATCCTGAATTGTCCATATTAATTTATTCATCCAGTTTTTGTTGTTTTCTTGGATTTATATGTTTATGTTTTTTTGAGGGTTTTGCACTCATTGAACATGTTTATATTTCTTCTGTTAAATTTTGTGTCTTGAGTTTTTCCATATTGTTCTATTTAGTTAACATTACTATAATATTGGTGATTCTGTGTGGGGACATATTATTGTATTTCCATTAAATTTTTGCCCACCAGGCTAGAATCTCAAGGTGAAGTGATTGGCTTGGTAACATCATGAAGTCTCAGGTGGGGTGGAACTAAAGGGAAGGGTGCCAAGGTCTGGGGAAAATTCTTCTACCATATCTGGTCATGGTCCAGGCCCCAAGTACCTGCACTGAGCTGCAGGGCTTGATGGAACATGTAGAGAAGCTGTGGCAAACAAAGCTAGAGGTGTCATTGGCCAGACCATACATCGGGCCACTTACTAGCACTGGGGCATATAGAACTATTGGTGGGGTAGGCTATGTTCTGAGGCAGCAGCAGGGCCATGACATGGTTAGGAGACTTATTATTGCTGGGACACTACATGAAGTGGATGCAGTAAACAGGGCTGGAGGTGAAGAGAGCTGCAGTTTGGGAACTGGATGACCATGTGGACTGCCTACAGTGCCTGTAGCTCATGGAATCTGGGTATGATGAATGGGTACAGGGTCTAGGGTTTCAGGTGGTGACTTACCAGGGCTGGAGGAACCATGTAGAAATGGTGAGGTAAATAGGAGCAGAGACAGGGTGGGCAGAGTTCTGAATGAGAGGTTGGTCATTTACTAGGGTCCAGGTGAACACAAGTAGAAGCTGTGGAATGCAGGACCAGAGACAAGGCTGTCTGGAGTCCTGAGCAGTTGTCAGTTAACAGGACTATTAGAATTGCATAGAATGGATGTGGTGAGTAAGGATGGAGATGGAGTGGACAGGGGTCCATAGTGTATGTGTCATCACTCAAGAGGGTCAATGTGACTATGTCAAGTGATTGCACTGAGATTGGAGAATGGTAAGCCAGGGTCTGGGTCTGGCAGGGTACTTATATGGAGAAGTTGCTGCTTAGAGAAGTAGCAGTGGGGCACACTGGGGTCTGCATTGACAGTGGGGTCACTTCCCCAGGCAGGGGTGAACACCTGGAGTAGCTTCACTGAGTTTGAGTGCTGATGGAATGTGCCAGGGTCTGAGGTCAGAATGAATATGGGGGAATTGGGGTGATCCCATGAAGAGGCTGTATCAAATGTGAAGTGAGGTGGCATGAAGCCAGTCTTTCCATTGTTAGCAGCTGTAAAATTAAAAAGAAAAACCAAAAATTCTAAACTGTCAACATACATTGGAATAGAATTAACATTCCTATTTCAAAAGTATAATAGGGGCATAGCAAGGTGTGCATCAACCAAAGCAAGAACAAATCACAACAGGCAAACACAAAGTCTTCCAGCTCAATGTACAGCTCTGGGGTTCTGATGGATCTTCTGGATTCCAAAGGATAGCACACATAATCTCTCTCTTCAGCTCATTCTATTCTGTACCTACATCTTTCCTCAGAAGAATTCTCATTGCCTGAGAAACCAAAAATACTGGAGTCTCAGTTGAAACTTAGGTTTTACCTTCACAGTTTCAACCAACGGCCTATGAAGGCTGGATTTCAAGCCCGGTGCACATTGCCTACTACTAACAGCTCTCTGAAACTGTAGAGACATACTCCATAAAACCACTCAACGTTACATCTTTTAAGGCTGCTGTGGTGGTTTGAATAAGAAATGTCCTCCACAGTCTCAAGTGTTTGGTATGCCCAGTTATTGCTGTTTTAGGTAGGTCATGGAATCTGTAATAGGTATAACCTTGTTAGAGGAAATGCAACACTGGGGGTAGGTTATTAAAGTTCATCACCTTACCTTACTTCCAATTTGCTCTCTCTGTTTCATTTTTGCCATGCTCTGATCTTTCTTCTCTTGCTGTGATGCCTATTACTGATGCCATGCCTTACCAATATGATGGACATTTATCCATCTGGTACTGTAAGGCAAAATAAATGTTCTTTTCCACAAGTCACCTTTTATCATGGTATTTTATCATAAAAATAGAAAAATAAAAAAGGAGTTGACATCAGAGAATAAGTTTTTGTTGTGAATAAGATGACCATGTTGGTTTTTGGAAGAATGTTGAAGACTTTGGAACTTTGGACTAGAAAAGCATTTGAATGTCATAAGCAGAATAATAGGCTATTCTAGTAGAAGCTTGGAAGATGTATGGCTTAAAGTAATGCTTACAGTAAAGGGTCATATTAAGAAAATTCATACGTGAATAAAGTCTCTTTTAGCAACTGGGCTAGAACTCATTCTTGTGATATTTTTTCAAAGAATCTCACTGCCTTCTGCCCTTTTCCTAATAACTTGCCTAAAGCTAAACTAAAAACCAATGGACTAATTTGGTGGAAGAAATTTCATGACAGCACAATTTTGAAATCGCAGGTTGGTTATTATGTATAATGTTTATGCAGGTCTACAATGAAAAAAGAACCACATGTTACAAAAGAAATTAAAACAGTTTGGAGAGAAAAGAGCAACAGAAAGCTTAATATTAAAGCTAAAGCATGTACAGGAAGAGAGAATACAATTGTTAAGGAGATTAATGCCATTAAGAGGTGCCCCCTTCTCTTCACTGGAACAATGGGAAGGGTGACCTTGGGGCAAGACCCCACCCAGCTAAGCTTCCAATTTGTGAAAGAGAGGCTAAGGACTTTCTGATTCTATAAATCAATTGCTTCAACACACAAAAGTAGGTGCTAATGAGTTCTAAGGGGGACAGTGTCTGTCCCAAGCTGGCAGCTGAGCTTGACAGAGTTGTATGTGGTATAGGTTTATAGGCATGAAACATTCAGGAGTGAAGGGATTGTGGATTCTTCCTCTACAGTTTCAGAGAGCAATGAGGCCAGCAAATATATGCCAATGATGAAACCATTGTGAGAAGGCTCTGAAAAGCAGGAAAGCCCTGACAGGCTCGTGTATGAAGCTGTGAAAAGGAAGCCTAGGTTTCAGTTGTAAAAGAGACCCTTTAGCACTGAAGATGCCAGAACCATGAGACATCTTCCAAAGTAAATTATATACAGGAAGTGAAACCAGCCAGAGAGAGAGAGAGAGAGAGAGAGAGAGAGAGAGAGAGCAGGTAGCATAGCCCTTAGTAACTAAAGACATCAGAAATGGAGCTACAGGCTTAGATATTGGCCCTGCTGGGTTCTTTTGGAATGGGAATACACATAAAAAAAAAAAAAAAAAAAAAACACACACACACACATATATAGAGAGAGAGAGAGAGAGAGAGAGAGAGAGAGAGAGAGCAGGTAGCATAGCCCTTAGTAACTAAAGACATCAGAAATGGAGCTACAGGCTTAGATATTGGCCCTGCTGGGTTCTTTTGGAATGGGAATGGATATTCTGCATCATTGTATGTGGGTGGTACATTATTTGCTTTTTAATTCGGGGGGTCACAGTTTTGAGATTGTCTTGAGTCTCAGAAGAATCTTTGCACTTTTGAAGTGTTTAGACTGTGAATGCCTTTGGGAAGTAGGACTAAGCAAATTTTGCATTACAATATGGCCATGAAACTGTTCAGGTCAGGGAATGGAAATGATGGCTTGAGCAAGAAATGTTCCCCATAGACTCAAGTATTTGAACACTTTTTCCCATGTGATAAAGCTCTTTTGAGAGTACATAGAAGCTTTAAGATGTATAACATTAGTGGAGGAAGTGTGTCACTGGACTTGGGTTTTGAGAGTTCGTAGTTTCACCCCACATCCAGTTTATTTTCTTTGATTCATGTTTGACTGTAAAGATATGAGCTCTGAGCTTTCTGCTCCTGCCATAATTCCTGATGGTGATGCTATGTCTTCCTGCCATGATGGACTCTTATCCCATTGGAACTGTAAGTCCAACTACTCTTTTTCATAAGTCATCTTGGTCGTGGTCTTTTATCATACCAACAGAAAAATAATTAATGCAATTGCAAAAAAAAGAGATATATGGATGACTCTGACAAGTTCTGCTCCCAAGACATAATGTACCCTGGCCTTTTTAGATGACAGGAGTAGCAGCTTCTGCCTCGGTGGCTGTAGCTACAAAATCACTTTATTAGGCTATTGATTTTGAGCATGCATCCCATTCTTTAGTACTCTCAGTTCAGGTTTGAAATAAATTTGAAAATTTACAAGTGGGAGTCTTTTATGAATGGTGTCTCTTCTAATTTTCTTAAAGTGAGTGAAATTTCTGTTTAACACTTATAGTTGCTTTTATTGTCTGCATTCTACTTGTTTTGAATTTCAAACTTGCTCATGCCACATTCCCTAAATAAACTTTTCAGGTTTCAGGTTTTCTCTCTCTCTTTCTCATTCTCTCTCTCTCACACCACTCTAGATAAGAATAAGATCAGTGAGGAATAGTTATGTCACATACTGACTGCTATGATGCATTAAAATATTCTCCACCAGGCCGGGCATGGTGGTTCATGCCTTTAATCCCAGCACTTGGGAGGCAGAGGCAGGCAGATCTCTGTGCCTCTCATAAGGCCAGCCTGGTCTATATAGTGAGTTCCAGGACTGCTAGGGCTATAGAGACACCCTGTCTCAAAAGACAAAAAAAAATATCTCCACCAAAAAAGTTCATTTTAAAAAAATTAAGTCTCATACAGGATCTCAGGATATGAACAGAAGCTCTAAAATTTCAGGAGCTTGACCTCCAGTGTCTGTACTTCTCTCAGTATTCTGAGGTTCTAGTTTTGCACCGGAATTGTCCATTAAGCTCTGCTCAGAGAAATAACCTTTGGGCTTTACAAACACACAACTGGAAATTATATGCCACAATATTTTGATAAAAACATTCTTAGAATCTAAGATCAGCATGATCAGATTTATTACATCAGTGATCCCACTTCTGGTACTAATTTTCTGTATTGCTTACTCACCCTATTGCTATACTAAAATATCCTGACAAAAAATCAGCTTAAGGAAGGAATGGTTTATTTTCACTCACAGTTCAAGGGGACAATTCATTTTGGTAGGGAAGCCATAGTGATTGATAAGAATTTGTGTTTCTTATTGCATTATATTTATAATTAGGAAACAGAATGATTAATACTCATGCTCAGCTTACTTTTTTCCTTTTTATTTAGTCCAGACTTTAGTCTATGGAGTGGTGCTAGGTTAATGACTAATGTGGGTCTTCCTACCTCAACCTAATTTAGATAATTTCTTATAAGCATGATCAAAGACTAGAGATAAGAGCTTACAGGCAAGCCCAAACTCTAGTCTGCTAAGTGATTCTTGATCTTCTCTTGTTGAAAACCAATATAAATCATCATAAGAACAGTGTTGTGCAGTGGAAATGTGTCATTAGTCCAGGAACTATTTACAACCGATTACTGCTGGGTGAGGAGCTGATCTTATTTAAGGTAGTGAATCTAGATAGGCTGACTGGATTCTAGTGAATAAACTTGTGCTGAGGGACATCTGGAAACAAAAGATTGAATCAATAGGCATCATCATATATAACAGAATGCATGAAATCTGGTTTAGGGGTTATTGGGTTGTAGATAGTGGAGTGGGTCCAAATATGATAAAGATTTATTATATGAAATGCACAAAAATTCAGTAAAAACTATATATTAAAAATTACTCTCCCATGGGACTGGAGAGAATACTCAGGAGTTAAGAGCACTGACTGATCTTCCAGAGGACCTGGGTTTGTTTCTCAGCACACCTCCCCCACAGAAAAAATTGAAAACTAAAAATGTTCGTTTAAATAAGTATTTTCACAAATAATAGAAGCACAATATATCTGGAGCATTATTTTAACAATAATCAAATTAAATATAAATAATTTATAAAAATTGTTAAACTTACTATCTTGTTCTTTTAGCGCTTTTATTTTCTGGAGGTGGAAAAAGTGGGAGCAATTGGCAGGTGAGGTGAGAAATAGGTGGTGGGTCGGCACTAGATAGAAAACTACTTGAGACAGATTGCTGCTGATTGAGGAAGAGTATGACTTACATACCATCACTGGATGGGCTGACTAGACTCCAGTGGACACATTTACACTGAAGGACATTTGGGTGTAAACACCTGAATTAATAGGACTCAGCATGTATGGCAAAGTGCATCGGGTTTGGTGGGGGGATGGGGGAGGCATGGATGAGGGAGTGGGTCTGGATGTGAGTGGGAAATGTATGAAATGTTAAAAGCTCAACAAAAAATTTTTAAAAAGTTACTTGGATGAGCACCAATGACTGTCTAATTTCTATCTTTGTGAATATCCTCTCCCTTTCTTCAGGAACTTTTTTCCACATCATTTTCATCTTCATCTTTACGTCATTTTATACTATAAAACTCAGTCTTACTAAAATTTTTCTGATATTATTTTACTTACTACCTAGATATTCATTTATCATTTAATATAGAAAACAAATCTCACAATTCCTTTGGTTTTAGCTTCATCTATATGAAGCTACAAAGTTTAGTCAATTAAAGTACCGATATCAATAATGAATAATAATAACATGGGAGAAGAAAAGAAGAGACATTTTTGTACATTGGCAACTTATTAACAGAAAGCTGCATGAAGTAATAAACACAATATCTTCTTCTTCAAATGTTGATGTATTTCCAGATGTCTATTTTTATAAAATGAATATATCATTTAACTACTAGGAAATATTTGAAAAGGCTTATTGTTAATAAAATGAAGTAGGTCAAGCATACATCATAAGGTGGTATATAGAAAACAAAAGATGAGAAATATGCAGCACAGTCTGTGTTCTAATACTTATGCAAAATACATGTCTGCCTTCTTTGTTTCTCTGATATTATTGTTATTCATTCTTGTTATTGATATTAGTTTTTCAAGTGAATAAACTTGGCAGCATTGAGTAGTTGCTAAAATTTGTGAACTGTGGCAGTAGATGGTCTTTGGTTCTTAGTTCTATCATGTCACTATATAAGAAAGTTTCTTTAGTTTCTGGATTACTGTATTCTTGGTATGTATATAAATTAGCTGTGATAGTTTTAACTTATCTCACTGATAATCCATGAAAATCAAGTGACAAATGTATGCTAGTAAATAGCATTAAAAATGCTATTACTTTTATTAATAATAACCATATTAATTTGAAGTAAATTCTTTTCACTGGAGAGAGATTGAATATATCTGTCACTGTTAATGCAACTTGAAGCATACAAGAAGAGTTTTGTTTTTTATTTTATTATTTTACAAAAGTTTCCAAAACTCTACTGAGAGCAAATCACATATAATTACCTTGTATTAATATCAAAGGCCTTTTCAACATTATTAAAACAAACACTTAATCAAATTAACTAAAAATAATTAAATGAGCCAACAAACGTAGGAAAGAATTTTTTGAAAGAAAATAGAATCATTCCTTTAAAAATTGATAAATATAAATGAAATTAAGTCATTTCTGCTAAATTAATTTACTTTGGACAGAAATAAACTAGAATAAATGAAAAGTAATACCTATTTAAAAAAATTAGGAAGAAAAGAATAGTAGAGAATTATTTTAAAACTAGAGCATTATGCTGGGTGCAGTGGCACATGCCTTTAAACCAAGCACTTGGGAGGCATAGGCAGGTGGATCTCTGTGAGATTGAGGCCAGCCTAGTCTTCATAGGTAGTTGAAGGCCAGCTGTGGCTGCTAGAAAACCCTGTCTAAAAAAACAGCAACTAGGAAAACAAAAAAATGAGCATTATGAAGTTTTTAAATCTTTACTAAATAAAATTATACAACATAAATTGTATCAATTTAAAATGCCTTTCCATTAAGTCATGTAAAATAAAACTAGAATATATCAAAACCATAGAAATAGTGAAGAACATTTTAAAATATCCCAAAGAAAATGCAATAATTATTATGTAATCAGTTTTCATCAGACTTTGAAAGCATGAAAAATCCCTGTTATTTCAATTACTCCAGAGCACAGCAAAATACAGAATTTCTCAATTCATCTTATTAGACTGATAAAGTCAGAGCAGAACTATGAATTTAGGTCTTTTCATGGATAACAGACCAAGATCACCTAAGACTCCTTGTCCTAGTTAATATACATTAGGGACTATTTATTGAGTTAAGCATAGTGCTGAATGCTTATAATATCAGCATTCATGTGTTTGAGGCAAGAAGATTACAAGTTTGAGGCCAACCCACAGTGACTTCAAGGCCAATTTGAGATACATAGCAACATTCTGACTTGAAAAACACAGAAAATAGCAAATAAAATATTAAACCAAAATCAATATACACAAACCTCAAAAATGTTTTTAAATGAGAAAATTCAGTATCACAAGCTGTCAATCGCCCCCAAAATTCAATTAATAATTTATATGCAATGTAAATAACTAACTTAGTAGAATTTTTTGAGACTATAGTAAATACATTCTAAAGTTTTGTTGAAAGAATTTTTGTTGCATTATCAATATTTAAAAAGGCATTTAGAATAGTGTGAATATAAGGCTTCTAGTAGATATCATATTGCAAAATACAGTAAGCAAAATAATGTGCTGCTGGAAAAGGTGTAAACAGTTCAAAAAACTTGAAGAGAAGTAGAAGAAATAGTGTTAATTCACATAGTTTATGATGAAACTGACATTTCAAATAAGTGAAGATAGCCAGACATTTGGATTCCCAGTATTTGGAGAGATAGGGCAAAAATATCTGGAGTTCAAGGCTAGTCTCTCTGCTAAATATAATTTCATAGCCAGCCTGAGCTATATGAAATCTTTTCACAAAACCATCACTACCATAACAAAACTAAATGAGTAAGGAAGGGTTGGATTGTTCGGTATACATTGTAAATATGACTAATTATTTAGAAATAAATCAGTCAGAACCCAGCTTCACTCTGAAATAAGAATATATTTCAGAACATAAATTTATTAAGATATAAACAAAAATTTAGTTGAAAATGTAGACAGATGGTTTAATATTGAACTCAGGAAGGTATATATGTGTGCTAGATAGCTTTAGTGTCAACTTGACACACCTGAGTTGAGGGAGCCTCAATCGGGAAATTGCCTCTATTGGACTGGCCTGTGGCCATGTCTGAAGGGCATCTTCTTGATGAGTGATGTGGGAGGGCCCAGCCCACTATGGGTGGTGCCACCTCTGGGCAGGTGGGCCTGTGTTGCATAAGAAAGCAGGCTGAGCAGGGGCCAAGAGAGCAAGCCAGTAAGCAGCATTCCTCCATGGCCTGTGCTCCAGCTCCTGCCTCCAGGTTCCTGCCCTGAGCTCCTACCTTGGGCTCCCTGATGAACTGTGACCTGGGAGATGTAAGACAAATAAGCCCTTTCCTCCCCAAGTTGGTATTGGTCAGAGTACTTTGTCACAGCAATGAAGAACAAACTAGGACTATATATGTGTGTGTGTGTGTGTGTGTGTGTGTGTTGTGTGTGTGTGCATAATGAGAAAATCAATCAGAAGTTTTAAGTGGAAAGACCAAATATTTGACAATATAAAATTACTATTCTTTTTTCCAACAGGTAAGATATGCTATAAGCAGAGCTGAAATAAATAATGCAAGAGGAATATGGTTACACGTGTCAGCAATGCAAAGGGTTGATATTCTTGTCATACAACGAAAGGTCATGTGATTGTCAATATCCTCTTATGCTTAAATTCTGTTATGATTATGGAGATTTTTGGTTTCATCATTGCAATGTATCCCAAATCTCTAGGCATGCATGAAACCTAAGAAATATCACGAGGGTAAGTATGTCCTACTCCGTTTTATTTTCTCCATCAAAAAGTCATGCTTTAACATAGGCTCTGTGGTTTATTTACTGTTGCTCTGTGTCCTTTAGTTATGCAGTCAATTGATAAGGGAAATTTTTAACTACTAAAACAAACAAAACAAAAATTCTTAGAGCAACAAATCTACATTCAGTCTTACTGTGATCGATTACCATGACAGGATTAAGCTGGCAGTGAAAATAAGTCTCAGAAATATTTTAGAGCAATTATTAGGTCATTTCAACCCCTTTTCAAAATTGAAACTTTCTATTATTTTAATTTCAGGAGATATTAATCAGATTATTTTTCAGAGTAGGTTTACAAGAATGCAATTAACTATTAAATTCGATCTTACAAGTCTACACCCATGTTTTCAGAACAAACATCTTCCCATCTTTACCAATGGGCAAACATGGCAATCCAATTTCTATAATGCCAAGTTCATCTCTTCATGTGGTTGAAAAATTTTGCTGTTTTTGGTGTGTAGTAGTTGTTGTTTTGTTTTTTCTTAGTATGAGAAACTTCTTCTATTTTCTATTTGTAGGACCTGGAACCTGGAAGTGATTTCTATGGTTAGAATTTAAGTTCCATGGCAGAAATAATGGCTTTGGGGAAAGCTATCTGTGTACATGTGGCACTTAGTTGTACCTAGTATTTTATTTGCCACAGACAGGGTCTTGCTCTAAATAAACAGCATCCCATAATTTTGAATATATTTTATATACAAATGTACTATAAAAATTGGCATTCAGTATGGGAAAAGCCTAATCAGAAAAATCATCGTTACAGATGAGAATCCTAAGGAACTTGAGACTAGAGTGATAAAATAAGGCAACAGTCCCTGTGGATATAATATCTTACTATAAATTTAATTGAGCTAGTATCTGCATGGAGAAGAAAGATTATAACACCCATTTCTTGTTTAAAGATATATTTTGCTATATTGCTACCATTATCAGTTATAGGAATGTACATACATTGATATTTTCAGAAATTGACATATTACCTAAAGTAGATTTCAATGTATGTAAAAAAGGAATACATTAAACCACCCACTAGCATTAAGTTATGAGGTGTGCTATTTATTGAAAATAAAATTCTTGTAGCAGCCTCAACATGACAGGTTTCATAAAGTAAAATTCTGCATGTGTACTTGTAAATTGTAAAATTTTAAATGCCAGAATACCAAATAAACTATTTCTTTGCTTTGGAATGTACAGGACACTTTGGGACAGAAATTGTGATTACTGAAAGATCTTTTTATTTTATGTATTCCAACTTGTTTGTAATAAATAAGAAAACGCTAAAATAAAATTTTCAGTTAATTTATGCAAAACCAAAAGAATATCAGTCATTTGTCTTTTTCTTTCATGGCAAGCAAGTTTTGTTGAGAAACAGTGACAGCTCCCTGTAGTAAGGAAAAGGAGGTGTCCTGTATAATTTTTTTGAGCCAGTGCCTCATTGTAGCTCAAGCCGCAATTTTTCTTTAAGACTGGGGTGTCCAGCCTTAACTGATATATCTATTATGCAGCCACTACACCTAATGCTTAGGGAACATCTCAGAAGAGGTTGAAGTTTGTAAGAGACAGAGTAACAAGACACTTTGTTAGGTAACACATCCTAGACATGATAGAGTAGCTGCATCCATGACAGCTCCACAATAGTGAAGCCTAACAAGACTTGCATGATGACAGCATCAGTCAACATGATAATATGGATGGCTGAAATTTCATTGATCACAGCTGTAGACGAAGAACTATATGATGCTGCAGGAGGGAGAATCAGTTTTTTTCCAGAGACAAGCTTCCTGGTAGGTTATCAAATCTCAAATGGTCCAGTCTAACACATATACACATGATCAGTACTAAATGAAGGTGGAGACATGGGAGGCCTTGGAGGTATAGTTGGAGGGGTGGAAGTGATGTAAACACAATACTAATATAAGAAATTCTAAAAAAAATTAATAAGAATGTTTATTTTCACTACACTCATTGAACATTCCAGGTATTGCATGACTTCCTATGACAGAGGCTACCTGACCTCAGGTAGGCACCCTAAAGCCTATTCTTCCATTTGCCTACTACTACATCACTGTTTGCCTCATGACTTTCTGTGACACCAAGATCAGGTAGATACTCCAAATTCCTGTTCTCCAATCTGTATACCACTATACTTACCTAATCACTGAGGATCACATGGCTCCTGCCACCCTAACCCAAGGTAGACACTCCCAAAGCCTGGTCTTCAGCTGGTCAAATTCCCACCCACAGAGTCCATCAGGAACCATGTGGAGTCTTGAGATTGCTACCCCAGGTAGGCACTGCCAGAACCCTGCCCACTTACCACTGCAACCACCATATCAATGGGGACAGATTGACATCCTGTGTGCTCTTTCCTAAAGGATTTCCAGCCCAGTCTCCAACCCACCTACCTCCAGTTGAGATCAGTGTTGTGTCCTGCACCTTTTCTCCAAGGAGCAATCCTCAATCCATCTCTGATCCCAGCCCCTGCCAATGAAGAACCAGTAAAACCTGGTGAGCCTTCCACAGATGAAAATTGGTAGCAATAATCTTCTAACTGAGCAGATTTCCTTCTGTACTCAGATGTGTACCTATCCCTATCTGCACTGGGAACATGACTGACACTCACAAACACATTAGCACAGGGCTGCCCCCAAGATTGAAACCCAAGTTCTATTCAGATGCTCCAAAGCATTACTAGTTGGGGAATCAGCAAGCAGAACGCCAAACACCTCCACAGAAAAGGTAAGGCCAGATATTCACACCAAGAAACACCAACAGCAACCTGTCAGCAGATGCAGTACCATCACAAAGAGACGAACAATGTGAATAGGCAAGACAATATGTCTTGCCCATATATTAGTTACCACCATCACGATGTTCCCTGAGAAGAGCAACTTAAGAGAGGCACAGGGCAATAATTTAAAAAGAGCAATAAATACTGTCAAGGAACTCAAAGAGGACATGCACAAACTCTGGAATGAAGACCATGAAAACACAAAAAGTTGAATGAAATAAGGAAAACCATATAATATATTCAACTAGAATGTAATAAAGAAATAGAATTTCTAAAGAAAGAGAAAATGGAATTAAGCACGAAATGAGAAACTCAGTCAAAAGGAATAAAAACTTATTGGAAAGCCTCACCAATTGAATGAATCAAGTAAGACAGAAAATATGAAGATTCAAAGACAACAGAGAAATTGGGTCACTCAGAAAAAAATGATAAATAATCTTGAGAATTGAGCATAAAGGAAATCTGGAACACTACAAAAGACAAAACCCATGAGTTACAAGTACGGAAAGACACAGGACCCACCATATAAATGGAACCAGAGATGGCATAGGACACATTACAACAGATACTGAATGAATTCAGAGAATTATAAGGTTATGTTTAAAAATCCATGTTCTACCCACTACACTGGAAAATAAAAAAGAAATGGATGAATTTCTAAGTACATATGAGCTACTGAGTTAAAACAAGGTGATTACATAATTTCAACCACTGAGATAAAAGCAGTATTTAAAAATCTCCCAACTAGGGGCTGGAAAGATGGCTCAGAGGTTAAGAACACTGTTCTTACAGAAGACCAAGGTTCTAATCCCAGCACCCACATGGTAGCTAACAACTGTCCATAACTCCCGTTCCAGGGGATCTGATAGCCTCTTTTAACCTCCATGGCCGTTGCACGACACAGGTGCACTTACCTACATGCAGGCAATACACTCATACACATAAAATAAATAATTTTTTTAAGTTTAAAAAAATATCCCCCAACTAAAGAAAGCCCAGAGCCCAAAGGATATAACTCAAAATTCTACCAGACATTCAAAGAACTAATACCAGTATTGAGTATGCTAAAGCTGTAATGAAATACTTCTAATAAAAAAAAAAAAAGTGAGAGAGAGAAAAATTCAACTTCACTGCAAGAAAAAAATTCTTGGCCTCTCAAGTGACACAGGGGTTCTGTGTCGCAGATATTATGTAATATGCCAGCAACCAACATGGTGTTAAATGGAGAAAAATTTTAAGTGTTTATACTAAAATTAAGAACATGACACGAATGTACACTGTCTTCATTCCTCTTCAATATAGTGCTTGAAATTGAGGTAGAGCAACAGGGTAAGTGAAAGAGATCAAATGGAAAAAAATAGTAAAAGCAGAAGTTAAATTATTCTTATTTTCAGGTAATATTGTTTTATACATAAAAAAAACCTTTAAGACTCCACCAGACAATTCCTAGTGCTAATAAAATATTAAACAAAGAAGAAAGCAACAAAATTAGGACTAAAAATCAATAAGTTTCCTATATTACAATGACAAACATACTGAGAGAGAAATCAGGGAACAATCTCATTCATTATAGACTCAATATTTTGGAATATATCTAACCAAGGCAATGAAATATATATATAGATATAATTTCTCATGTTCACTGCTGCTCTAGTCACAATAGCCAGAAAATATAAACAACTTGAATGTCCCTAAAATGATGAATAGATAATTGAAATATTGTTTACACAATGGCATATTATTTAGCTGTTACAAACTTGAAGTTATAAATTTCCTGTTAAATGGATGGAGATGGAAATTAGCATCCTGAGTGAGATTTACCACAGGCTACCAAAGAAAAAGTCTATTGTCAGGAATGGGTATGTTCTTTTGGAATGCTGGTCAGGAAGGTTCCACAGACAACTCAAAATTACTATTACCATTGCTCTCTTTACTCTTCAGTAGTTGATAGTATGTGTCAGTTGCTGATGACAGTATTTATGTGAGTTGCAGAACAAACATGGAAAAATCAAGCTGGCACTGACCTTGAAGCTTCATCTCTTAGGCTGGTTTCTTAGTGTTATAAAGTGCTATGTAGCCTGCAAGAAGAGAAAAGTAATCATGAATCTTACCCAGCTTTAAACCATGCCAGCTATTATAATAATGACTGGACTAGGAAAATATGCTCACTGGTAGAATAGTGGTATAATTGTCATAGGAGTAACCAAACACTATCTGATTGTATATAAGGCTTGCTCCACCAGATGACCTATACCTGACACCATTATTGGGGCAAAGAACTTATAGACAGTTAGGTCATAGATAATAGGTGAAATCCCACTATAGTTATTCTGCTAAAAAGACATCATATTATACTGATTCCTAATGACACAGTTATGAGATTAGTCCATGTCTCCACTCTCATCATAGAAGCTTCTTTTTGCAGTAGATAGAAATAATAGAGACCTACAAATGCAGAGAATGAGACTGTGGGGGTTAGGGGGTGGGGTGGCTGAGCCCTAGATAGGACGCTTACACTATGCATCTACCATTGCTTCTCAACTGTCATGGAAGAGGGGACAAAAACATTGTAAGAACCAGAGGCAATTGATAACTACCAGGAAGCCACGTTTCTCTACACAGCAGGGCAGTTTCACATATGAACCTATAGCACTTGTAACTGCATGTACAAGACCCCAAACTAAATCCAGACAAAATCCAAGAAAAAGGGGTCTGCTGGGCATGAATCCACTCCTGGCTGAGAAGCAATTGGCAATTCATAGCTGCTGGGAGAGAGTCAGTTTTCTTTAAGTGTGTGGACCCTGGTAGGTTTAACACCTTCTACTTAATGGCCACACATCCAAGAGTATATGTATAAGACATAATGGAGTCAAAGTCAGTTTAAATAAATTAAGACAGAACGTTGGTTGGGTAGGGAAAAGGGATGTACCTAGAAAGAGATGGGGGTGAATCTGATCAAAATACATTATGTGAAATTCTGAAAGAATTAATAATAACATTTAACTTGGAATATTTATCTTTATACAGCTATATCTACATCTCTTGTTACAAATAGCACTAATTTAAGTCATAACTACTAACTAGACATCTGATTTATTTCCCAATTTCTTGCATTCTTTCAATTTAATTTTTTGCAAATGTGATTTGAGTAAGTTCAAATCTCATGCATATTATTGTTATAGGTACTGTGGGAACCTAAAGGCCCCACCTTGCATAGGTCCAAAAGGAAGTTACTGAGGGCGCAGCCTGGCTTTCTTTGAAAGTGTGAAGAATACTTCCACACTGCTGAAGAGTGGATGATCAGCGCATGACCATCCTCAAGATACACCCTGAGGGTGGGGGGAGTTCCAGGTACCTTTATAAGCTTTGGAACACTTGCAATAAATGAGTCCCAGCTTGACTAGGCTCCCCGTTGCGTCTGAGTGTCCCCGGGTGATGGGGGCGGCATGGGCTGGTGAACAGCATGCTTACTCATCCCCAATCCTCACCTCACTGGGGGTCAGGGGTTCGAGTCCCTGGCATCTCCAAAATGCTGGGGTCGCCACTGAAACTGAGGCTACACCTTCACCAATGGCCACTTCTTGCCTCTTGGGGTGCAAAGCTTCAGTTTCTCTCAGTGACCCCTTGAGTCCTGGGGTTTTCACTGCAACTGAAGCTGCACTTTCACCTATGGCCTTTCCTGGCCTCTCAGAGTGCCAAGCCTCAGCTGCTCTCTATGACCCCTTCATGCTTTCAACACCAGAACCATGCAGGAGACTCTTACACATTACCAAGTTCTGCTTCTAGCTTGAAATAGAGGTGCAGGTCCCCTCTGTGTGCTGACCCTGAGGAAATACCTCCCAGAAGACTCCCCAGCTAACCAACATCAATTTTCCCAATAAAGCAAAGGTTTTGCTTCAGGTTCTGGTCTCTTCTTAATCACAGCTGATTCTTCAGCCCGAGCCTACCAGAACCCACAGATTCTCAATCTAAAATCTCACATGAACAGCCCTGATGGTCTCCACTTTGAAGCTTCACAAGCCAGGCTTCATCATCTACAACTCTTTCAGCATAACTGTTCCAAGCTCCACTGCAACAAACTCTGAGCACACAATGGCTTTTCCAGCCCAAAGTTCCAAACACTTCCACAGTCCCCCCCAAATCACCAAGGTCAGGACTTTCACAGCAATATCCCACTCTCTGGTACCAATCTCTGTCCTAGTTTATTTCTCCATTGCTGTGACAAAACACTCTGACCACTACCAACTTGGGGAGGAAAGGGTTTATTCAGCTTACATCTACCAGGTTGTAGTTCATCAGGGAGCCCAGGGTAGGAACTCAGGGCAAGAACCTAGAAGGAGGAGCTGGAGTACAGGCCATGGAGGAAAGCTGCTTACTGGCTTACTGTATTTATATAAAGCTAGCAAACATGTTTGCTATAATTGAACCTTAGGAGACACACTGAGATTCTTGAAAAAGTAACTCTTTTCAAGTTTGATCTTGGGAACATATGTTTTAAAATGTGCACTTTAGCTCTAAAACAAAGGAACTGTGGAGGCCTGGTATTATGGCCTCAGTGTAATTCCCTCTTTTGATTCCATTTTCATTTTATCTTAGGATCAGTGGAATACAGGGTAAAAATCACAAATTCCTGTCTCCCACTTTGATCTTGAGAAGCAATTTTTAGAGTGTATTTGAGAATTACTTACGTTACCACTTCTTAGAACATTTTATAAATGAACAGTCCTTTGTTTGTTTCTTAACCTCTTCATGGTGAAACATGTTGAAGTTATTTTCAATGTAACTCTCTTTAAATTCTTCATGAAACTGAAAAAAATGTGGTTCATTAGGAGCCCAAACAAGTAACAAGGAACTCATCTGTTTTGACTTTTTAAAAATTTTTATTATTTTTAATTATGTGTATGTTTTAGAGATCTGGAATTACCCTGAGGATTTCATTGCAGGCAGTTGTGATCCAGCATTAAAGGATTCTGGTAACTGAATTCCAGTCCAAACTCCCTTGCCATCTCTTCAATGCCTGCTTTTATTTCTTAACATCATGATATTTGAGTAGTATAATAGGAATGGAATCAGTGCTTTTGGTTTTGGTGAACATTCATGTGTATAAATATGTGATATATATATATTATCCTAGTGCAAAGCAATGGACGTTTTTATTTCCAGCAACATAAAGCAGTATGTGGTTTAGAGAGCTGGTTCAGTAGTTAAGAGTAATGGCCTAATTTCATTTCTCTTCATCCATAATGTTCCATAATTCTATTTCCAGTGGGTCCTTGTCCTCTTCTGGTCTTGTGTGACCATTGCACTAATCTGGTCCACTTACATACATGCAAATAGATATTATTATAGAATTCCAGAATTAGTCGAACACAGAGAATAAGTGTCTGTGAGATGCTTACCATGACACACCCTCAACGCAACCACCACACATAGGATGGATGCATCTCTCAACTTTTTCCAGAGAAGTTTCCTTATGCTGCAGATGATAATTAACACAGAATTCCACAATTCGTTATTGTGCAGGGAGCAAGAAACTGCAGGATCTTCATCCCTGAATAGGATACCTGCTTCAAACCTCTGCCGCCCAAGGCTCAGGAATCATTTTGGAAAAGGAGGTAGAAAGATGGTAAGAGACAGAGGGGGCAAATGGACACAAGAAAACAATCTTCCCCATGGCTAGTCAGTTACTCATTTGAACTCACAGCAATTCTAAAGGGATGTACATGTCCTATTCAAGCTCAAATGAAACAAAAATTCAGCATAGTCATGGGGAAGTGGGTAAGAAATCTTATTCCAACATAAAGAACTTTTGGCAATTGATGGCTGCTGGGAAGAGGGACAGTGTCTTACAGGGATGGGAATCTTTGAGGGCCCAGTGGAGGGACCCATAGTTAAGGACATTTAGGGACATAAATCAGATGCTATAGGTTTTGTTATATAATTATTTTATATATTTATGTATTATATAGTACATTAAATTGGCTGGGGGCAGTGAGGGGATGTGTGAATAGGGGAGGAGATCTAAATACCACCAAACTATGTAGTATGAAAATCACAACAATTCAATAAAAAATTTATAAAAACATTATAAATATTTTAAAAACAAGCATCTATACTATTTTAAAAGAATTCAGAAAGTAACTGCACAATATAATTATGTAGGATTAAATGAAACAGACCTTTTTTCCTTTTGAAACACTTTTTTTCTGGGGAGCCATACCCATGAAAATTGCCATTTATTTCCGAAGTTGCCAAAATCAATACCAAGGGTTCACTAAGTGGTGCAAAGTGAACGCGGAGGCTCAAACACTGATTGGAGGCTGTGAGGAGTTTGGAGGGAGGTAGAATGGGTGGCGAAACCCTTCCCCCAGCTGTCCCTCCCCTTTCTAATGCCACAAAGAGTCCTCTTTTAGACCACTCCCATCTCTATCTCCTATGTCCAGTTTCTCTTGGGGGAAGGTCGGTAGGGATCTTGGGAAGACTGTGTAGTGTGAGCGGATCTCAGGAGGGGGAAGGGCACTCAAGGGAGAATCCCCTGTTTCACAAGACTCCCAGCACTGGTCTTCCAGGTTGCAGAAGGTGGGGAAACCAGCCAGATGAGGTCTCCCTCCTGCCCTGGATTATAGGAGAAAGGCATTAATATTGGAGGCTGGAGGACCCCAGGGCATCATCGGGGAGACAGACTAGAAACTCCACCAAGTGGAGAGATGTAGATGTGTGGCACTCCAGAGACTGGAGGCACAGGACTGAGACAGAGATGTTCAGGGTGAGCATCGCAAGGGTGCTGACTGCAAAGGATTCGTGATGGAGGGGTCCATGGCTGGAGCTCCCCCTGGCAAGAATGGCTTGGAAACCTTGGCTTCTGGTGGTGTGGGGCCAGTCCCCCTCCCCAAGAGTCCAGGTCCATGAGGGCTGCTTTGGGCCCCAGGAATGATTCCAGAGTCTTCCATTTGGGAGTTGTGGGAGTTGGGGTGGCAAAAGGTGCGGGACTCCCCACAGTTTCAGTTAGAGTCCCCACAATCCCACTCATGTCAAATGCCCCAGGGCTGCAGGTGGACCAACTCTCCTGCAAGCAACTCCATTTCCTCTGTATGGTTCCCAGAGGTTGGCAGGGCAGCCCGGAGTCGGTAGGAGTCTAAGACTTCAATAGGCTCCGTGTTAAAGCCCCGAGCTGCAGTACCATTGATGACAGGCAGGTGAACCCCTCCCCCAGGGGTCTAAGAAGTCAGGGGCCGGTGCCAGGGATCAGAAGTTTGGGTTCCACTAACAGTGACCCCTCCATCAGAGCTTCCCCATGTCAGGCATGTGCCCCTCTCCAGCTGCAGGTTCAACAGAAGGCCCTGCAGGGGCTGCAGACCTCCAGGCATACTCAGAATCTGGGGTAGGGGCTGGACCACCCCAATGATCAGCAGGTGGATGGACAGCAGATCCTGCTCCAAGAGTCTGAGACCAGAGCAGCCACAGGGATGGCAGTAGCCACAGTTGCTGGCCGCCCCAGGGGTTCGAGATGTGTTCAGGGGCTGAGGCTGTAAAGAAGTCAGTAAGAACCAGGAGAAGACTCCTCCTTGCTCCTCTTGCTCTTGTCTATGGCCACCTGCAGCCTCAGGTTATCCCCACAACGATATCTTCCACCTTGGCAGTGGCCAGACCCAGCTGGAGCTGCAGTTCATTCTCCCAGCTTCTCAGTGGCCATGCCTGCTCCATCTCAGGGGAGTCGAGGGCCCACAGCTGTGGAGGAGGCCCGAGGCAGTCTATGCCAGCTTCTACTTAGTCTTCAGTGCAAGGGCGTGCTCCTCCAGAAGCCAATCCTCCTTGCGCAGCAGAGCCGCCAGTTGCTTTGCGTTCTCCCTCACATTCACTTACCTAGTCTTTGCCATCACGGTACATATACTTAAAGCACTTCTTCATCTGCCCAGCCTACTTGTTCTCGTTGCACTGCCACAACAAACGCTGAGAGCCAGTCTTGATGAGGTACTCCATCAGTGTCATGGCCTTGTACATGTGCCTCCAGTTCTTGCTGTGATCACTGAGCTGCTTTCAGATAATGCTCATGATCTCTGAGAAGGCCACGATGTTGTAGGTGAGGATGATGATCTCTGAGATGAGGGAACTAGATGGGCCCCAGGGGTCATTGCTGTGGCCTCCCAGATCTTGATCTCAGCCTCTGACTAGTTGTGAGTGATATTCTTCATCTGACATCACAGCAATAAGGTCGACCTTGTGCCTGGTGGTTGTGTGGACAGGAACCAGCCATGGGGTGCCAAACAGGTGACTCACAAGGGAGAACAGCAAACCCCTGAAGATCATCACATCTGAGGGAGAAGAGACTTTCCACCTGCTCACACCAGGCTCTGGAGGTGGGTCATGATGGTCATTACCCTGCCTCCATTCAGCCTAGCTCTTATGGGAGGGGCACAGAAAGCCAAGTGGGGAGGGGATCTGCCCAGTGGCTTAAGACATTTTCTTTAAACTCATTTATTTTCTATATGTTTATTTATTCATGTTACATTTTATCAACTGTTTGAACCCTCTAGAAACCATGTTTAGAGTTACAAATTTCAGGGTCCAGTGTAATATAAAACTGTAGAATCCCATGTTCAAGAAACAGAAAGAGGGGCTGGAGAGATGTCTCTGTGGTTAAGAGCACCAGTTCCTCCTTCAGATGACCTGGGTTTGGTTCCCAGCACCCACCTGGCAGCTAACAACCTTTCTTATCTCCAATTGTAGAGAATTCACACACATTTCTGGCCTCCACAGGCATTGTATAACATGGGTACACTAACATACATGCAGCCAAAACACTCATATAGGTAAAATAAAACTAAAACAAAGAAAAAAGAGAAAAAGAAAGAAAAATCATGCCCTCTGTGGTCTTCCAATGTGAAAATTCTTTATCACAGGCTGTATGTCATTTTAAATTCTTATCAGCAATGTTTTAAATTTGCAAAATAGATGGTTATAATGTACAGTGTATTTATTGATGCTGAAGATTGTTTTTTATCTTTTTGGTGTGTTCATGTGTTGTACAACATGACTTGCTTAAACCATGGCCATATAGGTTTATATCTACATTTTCTTATAATACCTTTAGACTTTTACCTCATATACGTAATTGTATCATCCAATTTTCATCAGCTTTTTGAGCATAAGGAAGTTATCCAACTTTATTTTTTTCTCTGTTGACATCCAGTTATGCCTGTTTGCTCACTTTTAAGATGTTGTACATGATACATTTCCATGAAAAGTTTTTTTAAAAAAAAAAAAAAAAAAAACTTGACCCAAGCATTTTAGAACACTGTTGTTCTGCTATTGCTTGGAAAATTGGACTCAAACTCATTTTTCCCTCCCATTCTCCAGTTATTAATCAATAAAAAGATTTCAAGCAACGACCAAAATTGGAGTGTCAGGGTAGAGGAAATCTACTAAGAACGCCTAAACAAATGACAGAAGCTTGGGGGTGTGACGCTAAACATGTGTCTCACATAGTTTAATTACACTTACCCTAATATACAAAATTGAAACAACTCTAAAAATGTAATAATACCATTATTATGCTATATTTACTGTCTTGGTTGCTTTCTATTGCTGTGATAAAAACACTGAAACCAACTTGAAGAGGGAAGGATTTATTTTACTTTACATCTCCCAGGGTAAATGCTCAGGGTAGATGCCTGGAACATAGACCATGGAGAAATGCTACTTATTGACTTGCTCCTTTTGTCCCTCTTCGGCACCTGCCCAGGGGTGGCACCACCCACAATGGGCTGGGACCTCCCACATCACTCAACAATCAAGGAAATGTCCTACAGACATGACCACCTCTACCCAGGTGTGTCAAGGTTATCCAGTATATAATTGCTAGTCAATTATATATTAATATTTCATTATGCTTATTTGCATGTCTCCTATGCTAGTTAATTTATAGTCCCTATTCTGTGATTTCTTTAAATTGATATTGAAGATTCTGTAATGACACGCTACCAATATGCAATATTTGTAAACATTTTTGTTTCTTAAATCTGAAAGCCTTAATTTTCATTAATTCTTGAACTCAGTGTCAAGTGTTTAATACTTTGTTTGTTGGTGTTTTCATGAGTATTGCTTTAAAGAACAAATATGTTATTGATTTTGTTGTAATGACATACATTATATACAAAGAAGTCAAATAGACAAAGATACAAGGAAATAAATGACCCAATTAAAACATGAGCTATGGATCTGAACAGAAAGCTCTTCAAACAAAAAATAAAAATGGCTAAAACACCTTAAAAGGTGTTCAGCATATTTAGTAATTAGAGAAATGCAAATCAAAGTCATTTTATGATTTCACTTAATACCGGTCAGAATGGCTAAGATCTAGAGAACAAATGATACCAAATGCTGGCATGGAAAGGGGAACAGTCATCCACTGCTGGTGGGATTGCAAACTGGTGCAAGCACTGTGGAAATCAGTGAATCAGTGGGGAGAACTCTTAAAAATCTAAAAATAAATCTAACATATGATCCTGTTATACCATTCCTTTGCATGGGTTCAAAGGGCACATCCTATGACAGAGATACCTACACAACTATGTTTGTTGATGTTATTGTTACAATACTGAAGAACTGAAAACAACCTAAATGTACCTCAACTGGTGAATGGGTGCTGAGTATGTGGTACATTTATACAACGGACTTCCACTTAGAGGTTAAGAAAACCGAAATCATGAAATTTGCAGATAAATGACTAGAACTAGAAACTATTACATGAAGTGAAATAACAGACTCAGAAAAACAGGCAATATATGTTGTCATTCATTTGTGGATCTTATTTCCAAATTCTTGGGTGTAACTATCCTTATGTAACTGCCAGAGCCAGGAAAATGGAAAATAACCATGCAATAAAAGGGAAGGAGTGTAAGAGAGGAGGATAGTTGGAGACAGGTGTTGCGAATGAGGAAGTGAAGAAAATGGGGTACTTTTACTGGGAAGGGAATAGAGATAGTGATATAGGGAGTGTAATAGATGAGATAAGTAATTTTTAAGTAGTGTTGAAAACCATAGGGGAATATATTAGTTCAAAGTCCTACTGCAAAATATACATACAACGTATATATGAGTTCGTATGGATAGCTGAATGCTACATAACAAAATACACAGTTCCAGGCAGGACAAACCTCCCTTTAAGTGGTTGGTCAGGGTAGTCAAGGAGACTAACAAAACAGTACATAGCCATTGATTGCTTTCCAGAATTTGGAAGTAAGAGCCTAGAGCCTACTGCTGAATGGATTAATAAACAAAATCAGTTTTTTGTTTTCTATAAGATATTCATCTCACCTTCAAGGATAGGCATTATGCTACAGTGAAAAGATGGAAAAAATATTCCAACCCACTCTCACCAAGAAATAAGCAGATTCTTCTAATATCTAACAAAATAGACTTTAAATTAAAATTAATCAGAAGAGAAAAAGAAGGTCACTTTATTATAATCAAGGGAAATTGCCAAAGAACACATTACAAGCATTAACATGTACAAACCAAACTCTGGTATACCAATTTCATTTTTTTTAAGAGAGAAAAGGTTTATTTGGCTCACATTTTGAGGGTACAGTCTACTATGGTAGGGAAATCATATTGACAGCAGCTAAAGGTAGCTGGTTATGTTTTATCTGTAGGCAGTAATCAGAGAACAGTGATGGTTCTTCCCCTTCTAGCATCCTTTTTTAAATGTATATTTTTATTTAATTTGTGTGTATTTCATAATTCTTAATCATATTTATACCCCTCCCCCCAACCCACACACTCACATAATATCACTTACTGGATTTCACGCATTCTGTCATATATGTTAAGGACTATAGAGTCAAGGTTTTCTGTGAAGATATCCCTCAGGGCATGTTCATTCACTGGAGTCTAGTCAGCCTACCAAGAGTCACTCAGTTCAAGATCAACTTTCCTACCCCCAGCAGTAATCAGATACCAGTAGTTTATCAGCTAAGTTTGGGGCCTGCTACCCATTTTCCCAGTTGTATGCAAGGTTTTTGTCTGATAGAGTCTACACCATTACTGCAAGTTCATATGAGTAAGTTCTCAGAGGCCTGGAAGACTCTTTCATTACGTTCCTGAACCAACCCTGTTTCTTACACTCTTTCTTCCACCTCTTCCCCAATGGTCCCTGAGACATGGGTGCAAGAGGTTTAATATAGGGATCCTATCCAGGGAAAGGCACTCTGCAGTCTCTTATTAGCTGTACCGTGGCCAGTTGTGGCTATCTGTGTGCATTGCATTCTGTTTCATGAGGAAGCTTCATTGGTGAGAGTTGAGGGATGTATTAATATTGTCTCTACTACCTGGTCCACTATGTTCCATGAGCTTTAGGTATAGAAGTTGCAGTGTATATGAGTCACTAAGGACTGGGCATCTATCAGACACACATTCTCTGTGTGTGACCAGTTGTGAAACTCTATAATAATCTCCACCTCTTGCAAAAAGAAGCATCTTTGATTAGTGGTGAATGGCATACTTGTTTGTATATATAAAGATCCATATTTACCATAGAGTAAGAAATGACATTTGTCTAGGGATATGATAGAGACAGGGTTTTCTCTAGGATCTATGAATTCTCTATCAGTGTGCATTTGGCTGTGTTTACAATGCCATACATGAATTCCCTCCCATTGAGATGGCTTGCAGTCCAATTAGTTCTCTGTTGATTACCCCCAAGATAAAAGTGCCACTACTGCTCTGCTATAGTTTTTGTGGCATTCATTGTTTCTGATTATTGGGCTTTAAAGCTGGGGTTGAACCACTAATTGATTTTCTTCTTTAGAAGCTTGCATAATAAACTCCAGAACTATGAGAGGTAATCTTCAGGGAGGAGGCTTCCAGGTTATTTCCAGTCCATTTCTCTAGCAAGCTTCAAGCAGCATATTGAAAAGGAGTGGAGATAGTGAACATCCTTATTTGGTTCCTGATTTTATTAGGAATTCCTCCAGTTCTTCTCTATTAAAAATGGTGTTGGCTGTGTGTTTGTTGTATATAGCTTTAATTATGTTGAAGTATGTTCCCTTCCAGTACAATTCCTTCTAGGACGTTTAACATAAATGTGTGTTGGATTTTTTTTGAAAGGCCTTTTCTTCATCTATTTAGATGACTGTATGATTTTTTTTATCTTTAAGTCCATTTGTATGATTTATTCCGTTTATTGACTTATTATATATTGTACCATCCTTGCATGTCTGAAATAAAGTTGTCTTCCTCATGGTAGATGATCTATTTGTTGTAATTATCCTGTTTGGGCATTAGAGTGATACTGACTTCACTGAAGGAGTTGGGGAGTCCTCTGTTTCTATGCGTTTGAATAATTTAAGCAGCTTTGCCTTGGGAGCTGTTACTATTATGCGCACAGCCATTGCTGCATTAGGCTGTGGCAGCTTGCCTTGACTTAAGCATTGGAGAAAGAATGCTTCCACTTTAAGAGGTTCCCTGCTCTCTGCTTCTGTGGTCAGAGTTGACAGGCTATGCTGCCCTGATTAATTGGTAGTCTTGGAAACATAACCAAAGAATTCTGTTTCAGTTTATGGGCACCAGAGTTTCTCAGCACTGATAGCTTGGTTTCTAGGTAGAAATAATGAATTATGATAGTTTCTAAGAGTAATCATAAACAGTACACCTTATATCTAAGATATTATAAATATTATGCAGCTGAATCTTGTATACTGTAAAGGTTGGGTGAGTTTCGGTTGGTGAGGTAATGTATTCTTGGTAGTAACATATTGTATCCTTGGTTATTCCCTGATTACTTTCTGTTTAATGATGTATCCATAGTTATTCCTTGGTTACTCTGGATCTGATTCCTATATAAGCTTGGTTTGGCTCACAATAAACATGCACTGGCACATGGACCTCTGCATCTCCTGTATCTTGATTTCTATCCATTGGGGTCCCCAAGCCCACTAGGCTTGGTTTGTGGTCACTGCACCATGACAGCTTTGTTTGTAAATCTTTGAATGTCTGGTATATTTCTGCTCTGAATCTATCTGGGCCTGGGTTTTTTAGCTGAGTAGTTTTGTATTGTTGTTTCAATTTTCTTTTTTTTAATTTATTTTATAACCACATAATTATTAGAAGCATTTCATCATAACAGCATTGACATAGTCAATAACAGTTTCCAGAGCAAAGATGCATCTCTTTCAAAATTGACTGTAATTTTTAGGCTCACAGTGTTGAATTAATACAGCTATACATTATTGTAATCAGTATAAACCCTATAAGATATAAAATTGAATGAGGTTTTAACCTTCAAAAAAGAGGTCCATTTCATTTTAAAATATACTGTTTCATACAGAAAAAAACGTATTTTTAATGCAAGTAACGCTTAGATGTTTGCACGTGTCTCTAATTTCTATATACCTGATTATTACTAGTCACAGTCGGTTACTTTCTGAGATCCTTGGCACCTGAGCATGGATATAAATTCATCAGGTAAATTTCAAATGACAATGAATTTAGAAATTCAACCATTTCTTTTAAATTTTCAAATTCAATAGAATACAGGTGTTTACGATATTTCCTTATAATTTTCTGGCTTTTTAGTGTCTTTTGTGATGTTTTCCCTTTCATTTAAGATTTTGTTAATTTTTGTTTGTCCTTAATTCCTTGTGTGATGCATTCATCATTCAGAAGTGTTTTGCATTACCTCCGTGATTTCCTATAGTTACCAGGGTTTCTTTGTTCATTTTGAGCTTTATTGCATTGTGATCTTATAGAATGCATCAAATTATTTAAATTTTTTGTATATGTTGATGTTTGTTTTGTGCCCCAGTATGTGGTCAGTTTTAGATCAACTTCCATGGACTGCTGAAGAGAAAGTGTATTCTTTGATGCTTTGTTAGAATATTTGGTAGATGTCTATTAGTTCCATTTAATGTATAATGTCATTTAATTCAGATGTCTATTTATTCTTTATTTATTCTTTGCACAGTTGACCTTTCTATTGGAGATAGTGGGGTATTGAAGTCACCAACAATTACGGAATTGGGGTTAATCTGTGTTTTAAAGTCCTGTAATACTGTTTTTTTTTGAAATTGGGTGCACCCGAGTTTGGTGCATATATTTTCATGATTGCATCATGTTCTTTGTCAGTGGTTCCTTTGATAAGAATTAAGTGACCCTCTTTATCTCCTTATTAGTTTTAATTTGAAGTCTATTTTCTCAGATATTAGAACTCCAGCACCTGTTTGCTTCTTAATTCCTTTTGCTTGGAATATATTTTCATCTTTTCACCTTAAGGTAGTGCATACATTTGAAGGTGAACTGAGTTTCTTACAGGCAGCAAACAGATGGGTTTTGTTTCTTAATTCATTCCATAAGTTTTCTTTCATTTGCTTTCTTTCTTTACCTTTTTGGTTATAATCATTCTTATCTTTATTCCTTTGAATTACTTCAAGTACTCCTTGTCAGGCTGGTTTGGTGGACATGAGTTCTTTTACCCTATTCATGTCATGGAAAAGTTTTCCTCCCCCATCTACTAGGAATGATAATTTTGCTGGATAGGTATTCTGTGTTGCCATCTCTGGTCATTTTGAACTAGGAATACTTATGATAGGTTTTTCTGGCTTTCATAGTTGACACTGAAAAGTCAGTTGTAATTCTGATATGTTTTCTGTTACATGTAATTTGCTGTTTGTCTCTAGATGCTTTAAGTACTCTCTCTTTGTTCTCATATTTAGTGTTTTTACTATGATATGTTGTGGGGAGTGTCTGTTCTGGTCCTCACTAATTGGTGTTCTATGTGCTTCTTGTATCCATATTGGTATTCTTTTTTTTTTTTTAATTCGGAGAAGGTTTCTTCTATAATCCTGTTGAAGATCTGGTCAGTACCGTTGACCTGATCATCTTCTCCATCCTGTATGCCTATGATGAATAGATTTTGTGGCTTTTCATGGTGTCCCACATTTCCTGCATTTTAGATTCCTTTTTTAAAATTTTCATATTCTTTCCTTGAACAGTCCAGTCCTTCAACTTTGTCTTCCAGGCTTGATATTCTGTTTTCTTTTCATTCATTCTGCATGTGAGGATTTCATCTGTTGTTTCAAATTGACTTACTGAAATTTTCAATTCTGTCTTCATTTCAGCTTTAGTTTTCTTCATTATGTCTACATATTTTTTGAATTCACTTTTCAAGTCCTGATTTTTTTCCTCATTTTATTCTGCCATATATGTTTGCTTTCTCACGTTTCAGTCAGGTATTTATTTTTATCCACTTTGAGTTGTTTGTGTGTTCTTTAAGTTCTTTGATTATAGTTTTTGTTTGAAATTCTGTGTCTTGGGGTTCCTCTGGCTGGTTCTTATTACAGTAAAGTTCTTTATGACTGGTGGAATTTGTTGGTGAAATATTCTTTTTGATTTTTCATATTCTTTGTGATTTTGCATTGTTGTTTGGGCATATGGATTTTTTTATTGGTTGTGTGTCTGATATGAAATTCTAGTCTGTCTTTTATTAATTGAAGTTTGGTTCTGTTTGTATTATTGTAGCTTGGTTGCTTTTCACTCAGGTGTGCTTCAGGTTCTCATGTTAGTTGCTTATTGGTGGGACAGAATAGTTCCAAGCTGATTAGTGAAGTGCTCTCTGGTAGGGCAAATGGAATTCAAGTTTATGGGGGTCTAGTGGCTATGCTCTGGCAGGCAATTGAGGAGGTCTCTGGCAGGAAAATCAGGAAGGCATCTGTGTTAGGAGGCTAGTCCAAAGATCTGAGGTGAGAAGGAGTGGGCATAGGCCTAAGGCTAGAATTGGGACACCCTAGAGACTGAATGAATCTGCTCATGGTGTAGGGAAATCAAGGAGCTGTGGTTGGGGCCTGACTTACCAGGATATTAGGCAGATCTCTGTAAAGCAGATCAGGTAGCAGGCCAAGTGTAAGGTAGGGGTGGGAACAGCCTGTTGTAGGTCTAGCAAAATAGGCAGAGTAGGTGTGGACCCTGATACTGGAGACTGTACCTAGACTAGCTGACATGGATCAAAACTAGTGGGCAGGTTTCGGGTTAGAAGGCTAGTCCAAAAAAACTGAGGCAGCAGGAGTAGACCTAGGCCAAAGGCAAGAAGGAGGATAGCATGGGGAGAAAGTGTACCCAATTTATTAAAAAAAATTGTGCTGTACAGGGTTTCAAGACACAGATGAACATCAATTCAGTAATAATAGGTGACTTTAATGCCCCATCTTCTCCAATAAACAGGTCCTCTGGACAAAGAATAAACAGAAACATCTGAATTAAATGATATTATGCATCAAACGGTCCTAACAGACATTTACAGAATATTCCATCCAAGCCCCAAAGAATGCACCTTCTACTCAGCAGCCCATGGAAGTTTATGTAAAGTAGACAACTAGTGGAGTAGCAAACAAACAACAAATTCAAAAATTTGAAACAATTCTTTGCATCCTATCAAACCACAATGCAATAAAGTTTAACCAAAAGTAGCTCAAGTAAATAAATGAACTCAGACAGATTAAGCAATACACTCCTGAATAATGGAATATTTCACTTGTTTTCTTCTTTCAGTTTCATGGTTTTAGGTCATATGGCTGCTTCTTTCTATTATTAGTTAATTTTTAAATACAGTGTGATGTAAGGGTCCAAAACAATTCTTTTCTATATGGTAATTTTCCTAAGCAAAGGCAGGTATCTCAACAAAAAAAAATGAGGAGTCTTTTCAACATTTTTCCCAACTAGGTAATATGTACATGGTATACCATAAAGAGTTTCTATGTGATTTGCTTTGTATATGACTGTGGAGAAACACCTAGTTATATATATTTAAGGAAAGACAGAATCCTTGAATATATTATGTCATATATTTCTTTTTAAAATTTATATTAATTTTAATTTTTGATTTCTTATAGCCACAACTCTTCCTAGTTAGAATTTAACTTTAAAATATATTGTAAGATGAAACATTAGATTTTCAACAAGAAAATAATATATCACAAACTTCTTTTTCCTGTAGTCTATTCATCACTGACACATAAAATTCTACATATAATTTGTTATGGAGGAAATGGTAAACTAGATTAAATCAAAAGATAGTTATGAATCAAGTGAGTTTAAAAAATAGTTATGTTTTTCTCATTCCTAATAAGCTTATGAGAAATAGTTATTATTAGTGATGTGATTCAGCCCTTAAATGTGTGTATGCATATTAGTGTTTAGGACTAAGTCCACTTACTCTGATAAATGCAAACTCTTCCAATATCCCTCTCTGATATTCAGGTGCTATACATATGAATTTTTATATCAGTTTAAGCCTCCACCTGCCTGTAGGATACCTGAACTTTTGTTTGGTGAGCACTATGTTTATTTAGAAGTAACATGTCTTTTAGAAGTAAAAGAAGAAATGGAAAAGAATCATTTGCATTCTGCCTATTGACCTCAAATCACTATGGCAAGTCTGATGCTTGTAAAAATTAAATTAAAAAAGCTGAATTTTAACTGAGGAAGTTTTTTTGTAAAGGAAGAAAATTATCCTCAAGCAATGTCAACAATTGTATATTATACTTAATAATACCTACATCTTTGGACTGTGTGAAATCAGATAATGTATGGACTACACTAATGACAAGACTCAGTGTAATAATTCCATTGGTGTTAACTATTCTTAACTTCGTTTATGTGACTAAATTGGTTCTTTCATTTTGATTTCCTATCTACTGCAGAGGAATAGGTAATAATATGCTTATTGTGAGCTTCTTGAACAATGAAATTACTTTCTTATTTTGTTAGCATAGTATTATTTTAAATTTGCAATTATATGGTTTACACGGTACCACTGTTGATTATAAAGATTATTTTAATCTTTTATATAGTTTCAATCCTACTTTCTGGCATTTTTTTTATCTTTTTGAGGCAGAGTCTCCCTGTACTGGGGCTGGCTTGGAACTTACTATGTAGACCAGGCTGGCCTTGAATTCACAAAGATCCACCTACCTCTGCCTCCTGAGTTCTGGGATTAAAGTTTGTCTCTGTGCCCAGCCTATCTAGCATATTTTAAAACACCATTGTGCTGGATAGCTTTACTGTCAACTTGGCACGCCTGGGTTGAGTGAGCCTCAATTAGGGATATGCCTCCAATGGACCAGCCTGTTGTCATGTCTGTGGGGGAATTTTCTTGATTGTTGAGTGATGTGAGAGAGCCCAGTCCACTGTGGGTGGTTCCATCCCTGGGCAGGTGGGCCTGTGTTGTATAAGAAAGCAGACTGAGCATGGGCCAGGGGAGCAAGTCAGTAAGTAGCATTCCTCCACAGCCTGTGCTCCAGCTCCTGCCTCCAGATTCCTGCTCTGAGTTCCTACCTTGAACACCCTGATGAACTGTGACCCAGGAGATGTAAGCTCAAATAAACTCTTCCTTTTATAAGTTTCTTTGGTCAGTGTTTCTATCACAGCATCAGAAAATTAACTAATATAGTAATTGCTACCAGAGAGTGGACTGCTGGCTGTGAAGAACCTGACCATGCAGGGTTTTTGAAGAATGTGGAAAACTTTGGAAGTTTGGGGTAGAAAAACTGTTGATGGCTGTAAACAAAGCTTAACAGGCCATTCTAATAGGCACCTGCAAAGAAGTATTGCTGAGGATGATGTTGTTCCAGAGTGAAATAAGGACTTAAGCAGCAATTGGGATATATTGGAAAAGAGTCTGGCTGGAGTCTGCCCACAGCCAAAATGCTTGCCTTAGGCTAAGTTGAAAAGCTATGGACTAATTTATCTGGCAGAAGAAAGTCCAAGACAGCATAATGTAGAAAGGGTGGCATGACTATTAATAGTGACTATTATACAAATTTATAGTGAAAAAGAGCAAAGGGGACAGAAAGAAATACAGAATGTACAAGATAGATTGACAAAGAGCACAAGGAAGATTAATGTTGGAGCCCTGCCATGTGCTGGAGAGGATTCCTTTGATAAGAAGAGTAAAGTAATTAAGGAGGGGCTTAGAGATTTGCACTTAAACAATGGAGAGAGTGCCTCAAGGGCAAGACCAGACCCAGTTAAACCTTCAACTTGTGAAGGGAAAATGCTGCAGGTGCCACGGATGAGAAAAGCTTCTAAAATGGGTAAATCTGGCTGGGATCCACCCCAAACTTACAGTCACATTGGGCAGTGTTGTTCACCTGATGCTGGTTTTAGAGGCATGAATAATGCAAAAGTAAAGGGGTCATCAGTTCTTCCTCCACAGTTTCAGATAGCCACCAAGGCCATGCAGCATGCAGCAGGGGTTCATCTTCATAAAGAAGGCCCTGATAGGCCATTTTTTGAAGTTGTGAAGGTGAAGCCTGGTTGGCAGTGGAGAGTCCAAGAAGACATTCATGATGCCAGGGCTTTGAGGCATTTTCTAAGAAGACCTGCATACAGGGAGTGGTACTAGCCCAAGAGAGAGATGCATGTTGCATGCAGCAAAGCTGGAGATGCTGAGCCATCTAAGCCCTTTGAAAGTAAAGGCCCAGAAGTTGGACATGGGGCTACTGGATTTGGTGTTTGCCCTGCTGGTTTTCGGTCTTGTTTTGGTCTAGTATTTCTTCACTATGCCTCTATTCCTCCCTTTTGGAATGGTAACGTGTATCGGGTTCCACTGTATGTTGAGAATACGTAATTTGTCTTTTGATTTTACAAGGCCTTACAGTTAAGAGATTGCTCTGAGTCTCAGAAGAGACTTTGGACTCTGAACTTTTGAATACTATTGAGACTGGTAATGACTATGGGGATTTTTAAGTTTGGACTAAATGCATTTTGCATTTTATATGGTCATGAGTCTATGGGGCCCAAGGTGTGGACTGTGTTGGTTTGAATGAAAATGTCCCCTATAGGTTCCACGTATTTGGACATTTTTGTCCCCAGTTGGTGGCACTGTTTTGGGAAATTTTAGAAGGTGTGACCATGCTGGAGGAAGCACAACATTGAGGGTGGGCTTAGAGAGTTCTTAAGCCTTGCTGGATCTCGACTTGCTCTATTGCTTCCTGTGCCTGCTTGAAAATGTAGAGCTTAGCGTCCAGTCTTCCTCCCGCCACCTATGCCTCCATGCCTTAATTCCATGATGGACTTGTGCCCCTTTGGAACAGTAACCTCAAATAAACCCTTCTATAACCATAATCCAAAGTGTGTACAGTATTCTACAAAGGAATAAAAAGAAAGGCACTGGAAATTTTGACATGATGTAATTTTTTCTTGATCAAGGAAAAATGCAGGTACTACTTTCATTAAAATAATGAATGCTTATTTGACTAGAGAAATGGCTCAGTTGTGAAGCATACAATTGTGCAGAGGACCTTGATTGGATTGCCAACACCTACACAGTATCTCACAACTCTTTGTAACTCCATTTCTAGGGGTCCAATACTCTGTCCTCTGTGAGCATCAGGAAAACATATGGTGTAAATGCATATAAGCAAATGCTCACAAATACACATAAAACAGAAGTAAACAAATCTTTAAACAGATACCGCATATTATTATTTCTATTCAAATGTCATTGGTCTCATTTAGATTGGTCACACCTCTTTCTTCTCAAAAACTCAAATTATATTCATCTTTGTAAACACAACTTAAAACCTAATTTTATATATTTGACTGTTATATGTACAATGATATATCGGATTTTTAAAAAGAAATGCTATGAGTGGAGGCTTCATGATTTAATCATCTTACCAAAAACCTAATTACTTAATGCTAACATGTAGGATGTAAGGATTTTTTACTTTTATTTAAATGTTTTATTTATTATTTTTGTTTTATGTGTATGAATGTATTGCCTTTATGTGTTAAAGTTCACCCATGTCATGCAATGCCCATGGCGGTCAGAAGAGAGCATTGGATTCCACTGGAACTGGAGTTACAAATGGTTGTTAGCTGCTATTGGGTGCTGGAAGTCACACCTGGGTACTCTGCCAGAGCAGCAAGTGCTCTTAACCACTGAACCATCTCTCCAGACCTGGATGTTTAACATGATTTGGGCAAGGGAGGAAAATATCATGATTTAAACCATAACAATACCTTTCTGTTCTGCGGCATTTTCTCTGAGTAATTCACTATTCCTTCTCAAAATACTAGTATTTGGCCTTTGTTACAAAATTTAAGTCTCTGATCCCATGCCATTTTTTTCATGACTAATTTTTAAAAGTGTTTCAGACTTTCCTTACTAATGATTTTTAAGTTCTTTAAAGGCAAAACCTTTATGTTATAATTGCTTTGAACCTTTCACAATAAATCTTCAATATTTATTACTATTAAACTGTGTGACCTTGGAATTAGCATTCTTTAATCAGGATTTTCTCTTTATAACATTAAATGGAGAACGCTCTTTTAAGATGGAAATATATATATATCTGTATCAAGGCAAAAGTATTGTGAGGTAAAGTAATTTGAAATTGAAAGTATTGTGAGGTACGGTAATTTGAAATTGAAAATTATATATTTCCATGTTTGTTTTAATAATATTCTTCTATTTGTATTTTTCCTTGAAGGTGATTTTCTTGAAAGATGAGGGCACTGTGACTTACTTTGATCTCTTATACAGTCTAAAAATTAGATTCAACAATTTAAGCTCTTGTAAATACTTCTTAAAAGCTTGGCTTCATATTTTCTTGAATGATAGGGTGCCAGGTGAAACTTCTGCTAAAGACACTGTGTCATAAAATTTTAATACCTCACGCAGTAGTTCGGTAGCTTTGGGCTATTGACATTCTAGGAACTGCCCTCATGTCCATTAAGAAAGTGATGAAATATGAAACGATTTCCCTTTCATAACATGTAGCAATTCAAATCTGGTATAACACACATATAAAAACCACACACATTTTAATCCTTTTTTTTCCATTTAAGTAGACTTCTCTGAAACAGTTTTATATTCATGTCATCTTTGTTTCTTATCAGAAAAAAAAAACCACACACACACACAATTCACTTTTTTCTAAGTGTTGTATGAGCTTCTATTGTTCAGTATGACTTTCACAAGATAGAGTTACATGTACTTTCAATATTTAAATAATGGCTTAGCCATTATTTAATACATTATTCAAGAATCAAAGCACTAGATATGTTACTTTCCATGAACCATTAAATTCCACATCAAATAGTTATTACAAGAAAAATAAATCAGGAAATGTCATTTTTGAGTAAAAATTTACTGTAAACTTTGCTTAGTCCATAATCATAGTAATTCCTAATTATTTCACTAGAAACAAGCATGCAAGCTGACTTTCAAAGAAAGTTGCTTTTTCTCTCATGTAACTTATCAACCTGTTATATTCACATTTGAACCATTGAGAACTCTCATTTAAGAATAATAAACTTGTATCAAATATTGGAGACTGAGGCTTGGAACAATGAAATGACTTATTCAACACTATGGAACTTAATTTGCAATGCCAAGACTACAATTTTCTTAATTACTTTGGTTATCATGTTCCCCCTACTACATAATAACATAGGACAATCAATTTGAAGTAGATTAAAGCAATTATTGTGATAATTCTCCCAATAGTCTTATTTTTAATATGTTGTATAAAATAGAATGGAATGTTTCCTTTTCACAAGCAGTTGCTCAGGCAGTTAAATATTGAATTCTGTAGTTTTCTCCAATATAATCTCTTCACTAAGTTCTTTATATTTTTGGCTATTCTAGTCTCATTACTCCCAAGTTTATCATAATTTCTCTCAGGCTGAACATATTCAACAATAGATACACTTCAAACCAGAACGTTCCTAATCTTTACCCCTACTTAGTTTTCTCCTTCATCCTAAAATAACTTTTACAAATAGATACTGTATTAGTCAAGGTTCTCTAAAGAAACAGAACCAGTAGAATAAATGAGAGAGAGAGAGAGAAGAAGAGGAAGAAGAAGAAGAAGAAGAAGAAGAAGAAGAAGAAGAAGAAGAAGAAGAAGAAGAAGAAGAAAAAGAAAAGAAGAGGCAGGAAGATTGTAAGAGTAAGGACTGGTTCAGGAATATATGAGGTGGAGGTTTGCAGGCCAATGGCAGCTTGATCTTGTGTTCATGAGGCAGCAGTGACATCCAACTGAGGGACCCATGTCAGCTCAATTAAACATGGGCCCAAAGAGGAGGTGAGAAATAAGGTGGCAGATCAGCACTAGATTGAGAACTATTTGAGACTGGTTGCTGTTGGATGAGGGAGAGTATGACTTACATATGTCCAATGGATGGGCTGACTAGACTCCAGTGGACGCATTTACACTGAAGAACATTTGGGTACAAACACCTGAATGAATAGGACTCAGCATGTATGGCAGAGTGCATGTATGGTGATGGGGAGGAGGCATGGAATGGGAGAGAGAGTCTGGATGTGAGTGGAAAATAGTGTATGAAATTTTAAAAGCACAATAAAAGAAAGAAAAGAGAAAAAATCATCCACCACTACAATCAAAGTTAACTCTATTCTAGAGACGCAGGGATGATTCAACATATGTAAGTCAGTAAATGTAATAAAACATGCAAATGGACTTAAAAACAAAAACCACATTGTCATCTCAATAGATGCAGAAAAGGCATTTGACAAAATCCAACATGCATTCATGTTAAAAGTCCTAGAAGGAATTGGTTTGGAAGGACTATACTTAAACATAATAAAAGCTATGTACAACAAACCCATAGCCAACACCTTCATAAATGGAGAAAAACTGGAAGCATTCCCATTAAAAACAGGAGCCAGACAGGGCGGTCCACTATCTCCACTCCTTTTCAATATAGTGCTTTAAACTCTTGCAAGAGCAAGAAGACAAGAGAAGGAAATTAAAGGAATGCTAATTGGAAAAGAAGAGGTCAAATTATTCCTATTTGAAGATGATATGATATTGTACATAAGAGATCACAAAAGTTCCACCAGAAAATTGTTAGACTTGATTAACACTTTCATTAAAGTGGAAGACTACATAATCAATTTACAAAAATCAGTAGTCTTTCATATACCAGTAACAATCAATCAGGAAAAGGACTCAGGAAACAATCCCATTCACAACATCCATAAAAAGTTAAAATACTTAGGCATACATCTAACCAAAGACACGATCTCTACAATGAAAATTTCAAAACTCTAATGAAAGAGATAGAGGAAGACACTAGGAGATAGAAAGACCTACCACGCTCATGGATTGGTAGAATCAATATTATGCAAATTACCATCTTACCAAAAGCAATTTATAGATTCAATGCAATCCCTATCAATGTACCCATCATTTTTCACAGAGCTTGAAAAAATCATCCTAAACTTCATAAGGAATCACAAAGACCCCAGATAGCCAAAACAATCTTGGGCAAAAAGAACAATGTGGGAGGGATCACCATACCAGATTTTGGATTATATTACAGAGCTATAGTCATAAAAACAGAATGGTAATTGCTCAAAAATAGCTATGTAGCTCACTGGAACACAGTAGAAGACCCAAACATGAATTCATATAATTCAGTCACCTGATAATCTCCAAAGGTGTTAAGAACACACAGTGGAGGAAAGATAGCATCTTCAACAGATGGTGCTGGCACAACTGAATCTCTACCTGCAGAAAAGTGAAACTTGACTGTTATCTTTCACCCTGCACAAAAGTCAACTCCAAATGGATCAAAGACCTCAATATAAAACCTGAAACTCAGAAACTTCTAGAAGACAACATAGGCAGCTCCCTCCAAGATATAAGCATAGGAAAGGACTTTCAAAATCAGACGCCAGCTGCTCAGATGCTAAGGTCAACAATCAGTAACTGGGACCTCATTAAATTACAAAGTTTCTGTACAGCAAGAGGAACAACCAAGGAAGGGAAGAGGAAACACTCTGAGTTGGAAAAAATCTTCATCATCTACACATCTGACAGAGTATTAATATCCAGGATACACCAAGAGTTCAAAAAAGAAAAATAAGAGAATAAACGACCTGATAAAATGATGGGCAGCAGATCTAAAAGCAGAGTTCTCAAAGGAAGAAATAAAAATTGCTGAGAAGCACCTTTTAAGGTGCTCAATATCCTTAGTTATTAGGCGAATGCAGATTAAAAACCACTTTAGGATTCCATCTTACCCCAGTCAGATTGCCAAAGATCAAGAGAATGAAGGACTGCAAATGCTGGAGAGGATGTGGAGAAAGTGGAACTCTCATTCACTGCTGGTGGGAATGCACACTCAAGCAACCACTATGGAAAGCAGTGAAAAGAACCCTCAAAAAACTGAAAATATACCTACCATATATATGAACCAGTGATATAACTTCTTGGTGTATACCCAAAGGACTCATCATACTGTAGCGATACGTGTACATCCATGTTTGTTGCTGCTCTCTTCACAATAGCTAAGAAATGGAAACAATCTAAATGTCTCTCAGCTGATTAATGGTTAATGAAAATGTGTTACATCTACTCAATGGAGTTCTATTCAGCAGTAAGAAATGATGAAATTATGAAATTTTCAGGAAAATTAATGGAGCTAGAGAGTGTTATACTAAGTGAAGTAACACAAACTCAGAAAAGAAAGTTACTTATATTCTCCATCATTTGTGGATTGTAGCACCAGTCCCTTATATGTGAGTATATAAATTCTGATGTAACACCAGGTGCCAGGTAAAGGGAATGGATACAATAAGGTAAAGGACAAGAAACAACTTGAAAGGGGGATAGTAGGGAACAGATATTACCTAAGGGATGTGGAAAAAATGGGAGTAATCACCAGGGAGGAGAGGAGGGAGGGCCATGCAAGGGACCATGGTGTAGGGGAAGGAGGGAAATCAGGAGAGGTAAGATGGCAGGGGTCTGGTGGCATTGGGGGGAGGGTAGGCATAATGGGGACACTGTGACTTAGGAGGGAAGGAGGAGCGAAGCCGAATGGAAGAGAAAAAGAGTGGAAATGAATGATTCCTTGGGGCCTAGGAAACCTAGAGGGAAAAGTGATGCCCTAGAATCCCTATGAGAAATGCACGTAGAGTGTCTGAACATTAATGCTGCTTGGGAGCTTCTTGGCAGGCAGAGCAGTGCCAGAGAGAGGAGACCTCCCTCAGAGTGACAAGCATGCCATGCAGAATTCATCAAAGAAAGTTCTTTGTGCAACAGATGGAGTCTAATGTAGAGTTGTACACCTGGTCAGGCACAGAGAACATAAGCCTAGGAGATGCCTAGTACTAGGTGACACATCTGCAGTCGAATCTCTACAACTAAGACTCATGGAACATAGTGGAATAAGGGGAAGAGAAAGGGCTAATGCACCCCCTCAACTCTCATCAGTGAAGCTTCCACGTACATCAGAGTGCATTGCACACAGAAGGTGTTAACTGGCTACATTTTGGAGAATTCAAGACTGTAGAGTATAGGATGGGACTCCTATGTGGAACCTCACCCACCCATGGCTCAGGGGCCATTGCAGAAGAGGAGGCAGAAAGAATATAAGAGTCAGGGCTGGTTCTTGAACACAGGGAGGTGGACGGCCTCCAGGCCACTGGAGGCTTGGTCTTGTGAGCCTGTGGCAGGGGTGGCATCGAACATGGGATCCATGTCAGCTCAATGAAACAGGGCCCGAAGGGGTGATGAGAAATAAGTGGCAGGCCAGAACTAGATTGAGAGCTATCTGAGACTGATTGTTGCTGGGTGAAGGAAAGTATGACTTGGATACAATCCCTGGATGGGTTGACTAGACTCCAGTGGGCACATTTACACTGAAGGACATCGGGGTAAAAAAACCTAAATAAATAGGACTCAGCATGTATGGCAGAGTGCTTAAGGTTTGTTAGGGAGATAGGGGGAGGCATGGATGGGGGAGAGGGTCTGGATTTGAGTGGGAAATGTATGAAATTTAAAAGGCTCAATAAAAAGTTAAAAAATTAAAGGAAATTAAAAATTTAGTCATTCAGTTACACTACCTCCATTTCATCTGCTAAATTGAAATTTTAGCCCATGACATACAGATAAGGTTTCCGTAGTTGGGAAAATGTTCTATCATAGAGTGTTCTTCTAATGGTAATGGATAGGCAGAAGACAGCTGAAGAGTATTGATGCTTAAGGTTGCACTCTATTAACAATCTTGATTAGCGTTCTACTGCAAATGACAATGGATTCTAGGTTGAGAGTTAAATTATATATGGCATAGAAAATAATTGCATTCTGTTTTCAAGTCATATAGTTAGCTTAAGACTATTCAAAAAATCACTGGGAGCTTAATATGAATGAGCATCTTAAACATCCAAGAAATGGAGGAGAACTCATTAGTATATCTTTACATTTGAAATACAGTGATTAGTATTGTAAATGTGTCAATGGATTAAGGAGTCTTAGAGAGCAACATTAGAAAACAGATTTTATTCCCATGCAAAATATAATTAATATTTCAATGGTAAAGTAAGAACTTTGCCTTTCAGTCTTTAAAAAATACACACTTATTATTTGAGTATTTCACCCTAACCCCTCCCCAAAACCTCTCAAATCCACTCCCATTTCCCTACCCCACCAACTTTGTGTCCTCTTTATTTAAAAGCCCATTAAATCCAATTGAGTAAAGGCGTTGTTTCCCCAATATTTTTCTCAGTGTGTTTATTGTTCATATATAGGAAGGCTACTGACTTTTCTGTGTTAGTGTTGTATTCTGATAGTTTGCTGAATGCATTAAAAATAAGGACTGCTCCACAAATTTGCATGCCACTCTTTCATAGGAGCAATTCTCATTTCTGCACGTGCTGCTGAAATGAGCCCATGTCTTTCAGTTTTATTAATACAACATTTTTGTTCTAACATGATTGTAAAATAACAGTTACATTTCCATTCAATTCTGGATCCCTAAACTTGGAGCTCTGGGAATAGAACCCTTCCATCTATCTATTCCTTAAAATTGAGCCATGAGATACATAATGAACATCTGAACTTGAAGCACATACTCCATTTTACTTATCTTGTTTTCCAACATAATCTTAAAAATAAGCCACTGGTATTTGAAATTAATTAAAATACATATGCTGAAGTCATATCTTATCCAATATCTTCTTGCAGGTAGTCTTCCACTTATATTATTATAGCATTAGATTTCATGCTCTCAGTTTTGCTTAGCATATTAAATATTGTTTCCTGTTTATGTAATAATAAATCTACATTTTTCTATATCTACGAACATACATACTCTAAAACATCTAATTAAAATATAGATCTTAAAAACATGATTATATCTCTATGATTGAAATTACTGTTTCTTTTCAGGCTTGTAATATCTACCTATATTACTCTCATTTCCAACCCTTCCTTGTCATCTCCATCTATTTAACTTTTAAACTACTTCTGAACACTTTCGGTATTCACAAAGTAGTCTTTCTCTACACTTAATTATACCATAGTACAAAGCATGTGAATAGCTAAAGAAATAAAAATAGAGTTCATGCAACCTACAAAATGAGAGAAAATAATTTCAAGAATATACTTCATAAAAATTAGTTTCCAAATATAGAGGTACTTCCTCAAAACAGCAAAGTATGATAACAATATTTAAATAATTGGCTAAGGACTTGACTCTATAGTTCTACAAATAAAAATGCAAATGGTCAATCAGCAAAAGAGAAGGTCCCAAGTATCATAACTCATCAGCAAAGAAGACAATAGAGTTACAGTTCCACTAGAATGACTATCTTAAAAATATGAAAATGAAACTTGCTGATGTATACGTGGAGAAAATGAATTACTGTTCAAAACAATGAACAATGGTCTACCTGTCATAAAATCAATGTGCAGTGTCTGCTGAAAAAGGGCCTGTCATATTACCTAGGAATCTCATATCTGGAAATATATGTAAATTCCATGTCAAAAATTATTTAAATGTTTACTGAAGATATTAAAATAACTAATATACTCAGCTATATAATCATTAATAAATGATTACACAAAAATTAGTATATCCATGAAATGGAATATTACTCAAACATAAAATGAGGCAAATTTTTTATAATTATTTATTTAATAAACATATAATTAGCAGAAGCATTTCATTACAACAGCCTTGACATATTCAATAACAATTTCCAGAGCTAAGATGCATCTCTTTCCAAATTGCTGTAAATTTTTATTTTTATAGTTGAATTAATACAGTTATACAATATTGCACTCTGTATAAATCCTATAAGACATAAAATTAAATGAGGCTTTAAGCTTTAAAAACTATCTCCATTTCATTATTAAAATACAGTTTCATACAGAAAAAATCATTATTAATACAATTGACACTAAGATGCACATACGTTTCTAATCTCTATGTATCTGATTATTACTAGTCGCAGTCACAGTCGGTTACTTTCTGAGATCCTTGGCATCTGAGCATGGATATAAAGTCATCAGGTAGATTTCAATGGTAATGTTTTTCACACCTGATAATTATTAAGGAGCAAATTTTTATACTTTGAATAATTCTTTTTTTTTTTCTTTTTTATTTATTTATACAACCACTTACCAGGTAGCACCCTCCCATAGCCTCCCTCCCCCAACTAGAGTCCTTATACTATGCTACCCCTGCTACAGTCTACTGTGTTTTCGGCACCGCCAGCCATTCCCCACTACTTGCCCTTCTGATGAATCTAGTCAGCCTATCTCGAGGTCTTTGTTTTAGGAGGGTCAGCTGTTCCTCATCTAGCAGTAATCAGTTGTTTATATTCCTTTGGATGAGATTGGGGTCTGCTGTTCATTTTCCCAGTTCTATGCTGTGTTACTATCTGTAAATCCCTTTGGCCACCCTGGCCAACAACTCAAAAGAAGGCATCGCTTGTCTGGCATTGTTGCTTGTTATGTAGCCTTATCTTATGAAATTATGGTGTCCCATTTAATCTTTGATTGTATTTTCCTTTTGGATGTTTAAGTCGATACAGTTGGTCCAGATAAACTGATTTATTTTTAGTCTTAAGGTCATTTGAGGATCTGTTCCTCAGGGGTCAGATTGGCTTGGGAGGAGCCCCTGGGTCCTTTCTTTTACCAGTTCCATCTATGTGAAGATAAGTCAAAGGTTGAACCAATTTGCAGGCCCACCAGCAGTGGATGAGTGTTACCTTTCCCCACATCCTCTCCAATATTTGGTATCATTTATTTTCTTCATCTTAGCCAGTCTGACTGGGGTAAGGTGAAATCTTAAAGTGGTTTTAATTTGCATTTCCCTAATTGTTAGTGATGTTGAACGTCTTTTAAGATGTTTCATAGACATCTTTACTTCTTCTTTTGAGGACTCTCTGTCCAGCTCCTTAGCCCATCTTTTAATTGGGTTGCTTCTTGTCTTGGTTCTCTGTTTTTTGACTTTGTAATAAATTCTACTTATTTAACCTCTGTTGAATGTGCCGCTGGTGAAGATTTTCTCCCATTCTGTGGGTTTTCTGCTTACTTCCTTTGTTGTCTCCTTTGATGTACAGAAGCTTTTTAGTTTAATGAGGTCCCATTTGTTAATTCTTGCCCTTGTTTCCTGAGCAATAAATATCTGGTTTACGGTGAAAGACAGGAGTTTAGTTTCATTCTTCTACAAGTGGAGATCGAGTTTTGCTAGCACCATTTCCTAAACATGCTGTCTTTCCTCCACTGAATATTCTTGGCCCCTTTGTCAAATATCAGGTGACAGAAATTGTATTTGCTTATATTTGGGTCTTCACTTTTGTTCCATTGGCCTATGGGTCTATTTTTGTGCCAGTACCATGTTGATTTTATGACTATAGCTCTGTAACACAGCTTGAAATCTGGTATAGTAATCCCCTCGGCATTGCTCTTAGTGCTCAGGGTTGTTTTGGCTATCCGAGGTCTTTTGTGCTTCCATATAAATCTTAGGATAGTTTTTTCCAATTCTGTGAAAAATGTAATAGGGATATTGATTGGCGTTGCATTGAATCTATATATGACTTTTGGTAGGATGGTCATTTTCACAATATTAATTCTTCCAATCCATAAGCATGGAAGATCCTTCCATCTTCTGATGTCTTCCTCAATTTCTTTCTTTAAAGATTTAAACTTTTCATGTAGAGTGAGCTCTTTAACATCTTTGGTCAGGTTTACTCCGAGATATTTTAATTTTTTGTAGCTATTGTGAAGGGGAGTGTTTCCATGTGCTCTTTCTCTGATTTCTTATTATTGGTATGTAGAAATCTTATAGACTTTTGTAGGTTAATTTTGTAACCTGTCACTTTACTGAAGGTGTTAATAATTTCTAAGGTTTTTTTCAGGTGGAATTTTTTGTGTCCCTTAGATATCATGTTATATCATCTACAAAAAGGGATAATTTGATCTCTACTTTTCCATTTATTACTCCTTTAATTTTCTTCTCTTGTCTTATTGCTCTTGCAAGAGTTTCAAGTACTCTGTTAAAGAGAAGTGGGGATAGTGGACAGCCTTGTCTAGTTCCTGATTTCAATGGAAATGCTTCCAGTTTTTCCTCCATTTAGAATGATGTTGGCTGTGGGTCTTTTATATATAGCTTTAATTATGTTGAGATATGTTCCCTCCAGTCCATTTCCCTCTAGGCCTTGAACATAAATGTATGTTGAAATTTGTCAAAGGCCTTCTCTTCATCTATTGAGATGACCATGTGGTTCTTGTCTTTGAGTCCATTTACATGATTTATGACGTTTATTGACTTAGGTATCCTGAACCATCCCTGCATCTCTGGGATAAAGCTGACTTGATCATGGTAGATGATGTTTTTGATATGTCTGTATGCAGTTTGCAAGTATCTTGTTGAGAATTATTGCATCTATAATCATTAAGGATATGGGTCTATAGTTTTCTTTTTTGTTTGTATCTTTACCTCGCTTTGGTATTAGAGTGATGCTGGCTTCATAGAAGGAATTTGGAAGTTCTCCCTCCTTGAGAATTTTTGCATCTATGTTCATTAAGGATATGGGTCTGTAGTTTTCTTTTTTGGTTGTATCTTTACCTGGTTTTGGTAGTAGAGTGATGCTGGCTTCATAGAAGGAATTTGGAAGTTCTCCCTCCATTTCTATATTTTTGAATAAATTAAGTAGTATTGGATGAAGATCTTCTTTAAATGTCTGATAGAATTCTGCTGTAAATCCATCTGGTCCTGGGCTTTTTATAGTCAGGAAATTTTGTATTACTGTTTCAATTTCTTTTTGTGATATGGGTCTGTTAAAGCTGTTAATCCCTTCTTGGTTTAGTTTTGGTGGTTGCCATGCCTTTAGATATTCGTCCATTTCTTTTAGGTTTTCAAATTTAGTAGCATACATGTTTTTAAAGTATTCCCTTATAATGTTCCGTATCTTTCTGGTGTCTGTTGTGATGTTTCCCCCTTCATCTCTGATTTTGTTGATTTGGAGGTGCTCTTTCTTTCTTTTGGTTAACTGGGCTTGTGGTCTGTTAATCTTGTTATCTTTTGAAAGAACCAGCTCTTGTAATTGTTGATTCTTTGTATTGTCTTATTTGTTTCAATTTCATTAATTTCTGCCCTGATTTTTGTTATTGCTTCTTGTCTGCTTGGTTTGGGTTTCGTTTGCTGTTGCTTTTCAAGTGTCTTGATTTGCAGTGTTAAGTCATTTATTTGTGTTCTTTCCAATTTTTTTGATGTAGACACTTAGATCTATAAACTTCCCTCTAGTGACTGCTTTCAGCATGTCCCAGAGGTTTTGTCATGTTGTATTGTCCTTTTCTTTTAATTCCAGGAATACTTTTATTTCTTTCTTAATTTGTCTTTTGACCCATTCATCATTCAGGAGTGTGTTGCTTAATCTCCATGTGTTCATGGGGTAATTAGGGCTCCTTCGGATTTTGATTGTAAGCTTTATTGCATTGTGGTCTGATAGAATGCATGGAATTATTTCAATCTGTATTTGTTGAGGTTTGTTTTGTGCCCCAGTATATGGTCGATTTTGGAGAAGGTTCCATGGGATGCTGAGTAGAAAGTATGTACTTTGGTGCTTAGGTGGAATACTCAGTAGATGTCTGATAAGCCCATTTGATGCTATTGTTTAATTCAGATGGTATGGTATTGTTTAATTCAGATGTCTCTCTGTTAACTCTGTGCCCTGTTGACCTATCTAATGGAGACAGTGAGGTATTGAAGTCGCCTACTATTGATGAGTTGGGGTTAATCTGGGTCTTCAAGTCCTGTAGTACTGTTTTTATGAAGTTGGGTGCACCAGAGTTTGGTGAATATATGTTCATGATTGTAATATCTTCTTGACTCATTGTTCCTTTGATCAAAATGAAATGGCCCTCTTTGTCTCTTTTGATTGGTATTAATTTAAATTCTATTTTGACAGATATTAGAATCGCTATGCCTGATTTTTTTCTTAGTTCCATTTGCTTGGTATATTTTTTCCATCCTTTCACTTTGACAGGGTATCTTTCCTTGAAAGTGAGATGAGTTTCTTGCAGACAACAAAAAGATGGGTTTTGTTTCTTAATCTATTCACATAGTCTGTGTCTTTTGACTGGGGAGTTCAGTCCATTAATATTTACAGTTATTAATGAAAGATGGGTGTTGAATCCTGTCACTTTTATTTCTGTTTGCATTCTTGATATAGCTGTACTTTTTCACACTTTTACCTTCATTGGATTTCTTTCCACAATCCTTTGGGTATAGTCATTCCTTTCTTCAGCTCTTTGTATTGCTCCAAGAACTCTCTGAAGGGCTGGTTTTGTGGATGTGAATTCCTTCAGCCTATTTATGTCATGGAAGATTTTTCTTTCCCCTTCAACTATAATAGACATTTTGGCATGGTATAGTAATCTGGGTTGGCATATGTGGTCATTTACAACTGGGAATACTTTGGACAAGGCTCTTCTGGCTTTCATAGTTTGCATCGAAACATTATCTGTAATCTTAAAGGGTTTTCCTTTATATGTGACTTGTTGTTTCTCTTTTGCAGCTTTCAGTAT
>NW_008355363.1:4553064-4557689 GCF_000622305.1 Nannospalax galili | reverse complement strand
CTCTTCTCTGAATTCATTCAGAAGTTTATCCCTATCTTCCTTCAGCTCTATGATTACCTTGTTTGTGTGTTCTTTAAATTCCCTGAATTCTTTTATCATGTTTATAATTGTTCTTTTGAGTTCCATGCCCTGCATTATCTCATTGTACTCCTTTAGAGGACTATTGGTATTTGGTGGGGATATGTTATTTTGATTTTTCATGTTATTATTTTTTCTCTGTGATTTTGACATATGAATTTCATTTGTAGTTTCTGATTCTTGTGTGAGGGCTCAGGCCTTCAAGTTTAGGTCTGCTTCTTTTTGTGAACTTTTTGTGTCTTTGTAGTTTGCTTTTTGGGCATGAAAAGCTGGTTTGTCTAAGCTTCTGGTTTCTCTCTTTCAATTTTATATTGGAGAGGCCTGATTGCTTTTGGCTTCAGGAGTTCCCACAGAGGCCCAATTCAGGTGAGGGTCAGATGTTTTAATTAACATTATGGAAGAGAATTTATTCTTCCTGTGGGTCATTTGCATTCATCAGTCTTTACTACCATTTTCACTGAAGTCAGGTACTATCAGTTTTAATGGGATCCCAAATATTAGTATTTTATACCTTTGATGACAGAGGGGGACTAAGAAAACAAAAACATTATTGCATATTTATAAATGTGGCAAAGGTTACCTCTTAAAATTAAATAAAATCAGAAGAGTAATATTAAAGAGCTAATACTCAGTGTAATGATGTATATTTACAACATTTTTATGAGAACTATATTAATAGCAGTTTAAGTTTAAAGATTTTTTTAAAATCTAAGGATGGAGCTGGATAGATGGCTCACCATTTAAGAGCAACATCCGCTCCTGCAGAGGACCTGGGTTCAGTTCCAAGTACCAATATACTTGCTAGTAACTATCCATAACTCCAGTTCCAGGTGATCTGATACCCTTTTCTGACCTCCATTAGCACTGCATAGGGTGAGTGCACATATAAACACATAAGCATTACACTCATACACATAAAAAGAATAGTAATATTACTTAAAATCTAAAGAAAATGGGAAAAATTACTTATCCAATGTCATATATATATATTTAAATCAGACATTATTTACCCAATATAAGCAGAGTCCCCAAACTCTCCTAGATGATTACAAACGTAACCTCTACCTGACATTGATCTGATTTTAAACCATAGGGGAAAGCCTATTACTATTATTCTGCTAAATAAGCATAGTATTAAACTGACTCCTAAGGACTTAGTTTTATCCCCATAGATGTATGCATCTCTCAGCTCTCACCATAGAAGTTTCCTCATGCAGCACATGTTGATTAACACAGAAAGTCACAACTGGCCAACTTTCAGAGAATAAGAGACCAAAGATTGTTTATGCCTGAACAGGACACCTATCAAGCCTCTGTCTCCAGGCTCAGAGGTCATTGCCGAAGAGGGCCGGAAGTTTGTAAAAGCCATAGATGATGGATGACCACAGTCAGTTACTCATAAGAACGCAAAACATTGTTGACATCATGCACAAGACTCAACACAAGCAAAATTCAGTCACAATCCCAGCATGGAAATGGGGAGGTAGTCAGCAGGCCCCAGACCTAGCTGAGGAACTATAGGTAGAAGGTGGCTACTAAGAGGGAGAAAGTCAGTTTTGTTTAACGATATGACATTGAATGGATTGACAAGTCTCAGGTGTATGGATCCATACCAAAGGGCATTTGTGGACACATATTAGATTCTATAGGCCTTCAAACACACACACACACACACACACACACACACACAAACACACATACACACACACACAAGTAGATGATAGACAGATGATAGAGAGATAGACAGATAGATAGATCATAGATAGATAAATGATAGATTATTAATAGATAGATGATAGATGATAGATAGATAGATAGATAGATAGATAGATAGATAGATAGATAGATGACAGATAGATAGATAGATGATATTGTGATGGTTAATCCTGTGTGTCAACTTGACTGGATCTGGGATTAACTGAAATGAAACAGATCTTATTGATTGGATCATGTGAAGCTGGAAGACACACCCTAAATGTGGGTGTTACCTTCTGATGACAGCCCGTATAAAAAGCCAAGGCAGAGGATAATGCCAGGCTTCTTGCTGCTTGCCTTCTCTCTCACTGGTGAGTTTGTTTTGCTTATCTTTTGGAATTTGTCAGACCTTCAGTGCCAGATTGGGACTACTGAGACATCCAGCCTTGTGGACTGAATGACTACAGAATCTCAGCCTCTCCAGTGTGGTGCAGCCATAATTGGACTACTCGGACTCTATCCTGTTAGCTAAGCTGATAAATCTCTATACTTATATATTCATTCTACCTGATCTGTTTCTTGGGAGAACCCTGAATAATACAGATTGTGGTACCAGGAGTGGTTCTAGAGGAACAGAATTAAAAGGATGAATTTCTTTAATGGGCTTGTTGGTATTTGGAGCAGGCTCTCCAACTCAGAGTCTTCAGATAGCATGGAGAGCACTGAAAATCCATGGTGTAGACTATTTGAAACAATTATGGAGATAGACCCATTTGAATCTCCTAACTCACCTCTTGTGAAGAACAAGAAATTTAGTGACTCTATACATAAAACATTTGACAATTTTGGGGAAAATAAGAAAAATATTGATGCTGGCTGGTAACTTTTAGCATCTCTGGATAAAGTGATGAAGATAAACAATGAGCTTAATGATAAAATTGACAAGCTCCAGATTTGAATCAACAGTTAAAAGTTTCCAAGTGTGCCCTGGAAGAGAATCTTCTCTCCAGCAGCCAGAGAGCTAAAGCTACAGAAAATCAAGCTGGAGCCCTTATTATACGTTTGGCTGACCTACAATGCAAATTTAATTCCCAGCCTCAAAGGGTGTCAGAAGTAAAGGTGAGGGCATTGGTAGGAAAAGATTGGACTCCTGACACGTGAGATGGAGAAATGTGGGAGAACCCTGAGGAGGCTGAGGATTTAGAATCCTCAGACTCTGAGGAATTTGATTCACCTGATGAGCTAATCTCCCCACCCTCAGTAGACCCACCCTCCCCACCCTTGCCTGAGGAAACTAATCCCATTGAGGAAGCTAATCCCATTCAGCAAGAGGAAGCTGATTCCCTCCAGGCCCAGTTATTGTTGCCTCTAGACCTATAACCAGACTCAAATCTAAGCAGGCCCCTAGAGGAGAGACAGAAAGTGTGGTCCATGAGGAGGTACGTTACACCACTAAAGAGCTTAGTGAATTTGCTAATTATTTCAAGCAGAAGTCTAATGACTATGTCTGAGAATGGATTTAAGGGTATGGGATAATGTTAGAAGGAACATAAAATTGGATCAGGCTGAGTTTATTGACATGGGCCCCCTGACTGGAGATTCTAGGTTTAATATGGACACTCGTCCAGTTAAAAAGGGTGTTAAAAGTTTATTTGATTTGTTGGCTGAGGTATTTATCAAAGGATGGCCTATTGACAGGGGGCGGGAGATACCTGATATCCCTTGGCTTAGTGTTGATGAAGGGATTGTAAGGCTCAGGCAAATTGGTATGCTCGAGTGGATTCTCAGTGCGACACCAAATCCTCCACAATGCGAGGGTCCAGAGGACATGCCTTTTACTGATTTTATAAGATGGAAAGTACTGAGAGAGACAGCAGAACGTTTGAAGAGCTTTGATTTTGCTCTTTTCCTTATGCAGAATCTTACAGTTGGAGATGTTTCTGCTCAATTGCATAAATTAAATGTAAATATAATAGGTGTAACAGGACCTCAGAGTAGGGGTCAGGTGGCAGTATTGAATTACCAAAGACATGGTGAGCATACTTATTGTAATGGGTGGCAAAGGCAAAACAATACCTACAATGGCATGACTGGAATGAACCTGTGGTACTGGCTAATCAAGCATGGTGTTTCAAGGGACCACATACATAAGAAGCCTACTAAGTTTTTATTTGATCTGTATAAGCAGAAAAGCTCTAGGACAAAGGACAGGAAGTCAGTACAGGATCATAGCAATAGAGAATCTCGCTCAGTCAACCAATTTCCAGACTTCAGACAGATTACAGGCCCAGATCACTTGAATGAAGGGAAGGCTGGGTGCCCTTGAGAAAGGACCTTTGTTACAGTACCAAAGAGTTATGCTGTTTTCCTCTCACCCATCTTTCCCCAGAGGGACCTGCAGCCTTTTACTAGAGTAACTGTACGTTGGGAGAAAGGAAATAATAAGACTTTTTGCAGCCTATTGGATACTGGTTCTGAGTTGACACTGATTCTGGAAGACCCTAAAAAGCATTGTCATCCTCTAGTTAAAGTAGGGCTTGTGGAGGTCAGGTGATAAATGGAGTTTTGGCTGAAGTCTGACTGACAGAGGGTCCAGTGGGTCCCCGATCTCATCTTGTGGTTATTTCCACAGTACCAGAATGTATAATTGGGATAGATATACTTAGGATTTGGAAGAATCCTCACATTGGTTCCCTGATCTGTGGAGTGAGGGCCATTATGGTTGGAAAGGCCAAACAGAAACCACTGGAATTGCCTCTTCCAGGGAAAATAGTGAACCAAATACCGTATGATATCCCTGGAGGGATTGCAGAAATTAGTGCTACCATCAAGGATTTGAAAGATGCAGGGGT
>NW_008355363.1:4549911-4551521 GCF_000622305.1 Nannospalax galili | reverse complement strand
TACTGATTCATGGGCTGTAGCCAATGGTTTGGCTGGATGGCCAGGGACTTGGAAGGAGCATGATTGGAAAATTGGTGAGAAAGACATTTGGGAAAGAAGTATGTGGATAGATCTCTCCAAATGGGCAAAGGATGTGAACATACTTGTGTCTCATGTAAATGCTCATCAAAAAGTGGCTTCAGCAGAAGATGAGTTCCATAATCAAGTAGATTGGATAACCTGCTGTGTGGATTGTCAGCCTCTTTCTTCAGCTATCCCTGTCATTGCTCAATGGGCCAATGAACAAAGTGGCCATGGTGACAGAGGGAGGTTTTGTCTGCTGAGTGCCAGATCTGCCACCAGCAGAGACCAAGACTGAGCCCCCGATATGGCACTGCTCACTATGGTGACCAGCCTGCAATCCGGTGGCAGGTTGACTACACTGGACCACTTCCATCTTGGAGGGGACAGCGTTTTGTCCTTACAGGAATAGACACTTATTCTGGTTATGGATTTGCCTCCTGCACATAATGCTTCTGCCAAAACTACTATCCAGGGACTTACAGAATGCCTTATCCACCATAATTGTATTCCACAGAGCATCGCTTCTGATCAGGGAACTCACTTCACAGCCAAAGAAGTGTGACAGTGGGCCCATGGTCATGGAATCTGTGGGGACCTAAAGGCCCTGATAGATAAAAATGTTCGGAGATGGTGTGCGGATGGAGAGCACGAGCGGATGGAGGCACCAATGGAATTCTCAGCGGGATACAGCTTTATTTCACACGGGACATGTTTCCCTTTGGGAAGGGAAAGATGTCAGCCCACGGGCTGTGAGCTTGGACTTTATATATGGGGGGTGGAAGGGGGAATGTTTTGGGGAGAAATCAGGGAGGGGGAAGCAGGAAAAGCAGGTAGGATTAGGGTCTGGAAGTGTTTGCTTTTTCCCTCTTAAGATAAGAGAAAAGCTGTTATGATAAACAACTTCTAAAATCTGTGGTTATCAGGTAGAATCTGCTTATCTTATCTTTGGAGGTCAGAGGAAAGGCAGGCTGCTTCTCAGCAGAGTTTGTTTCCCTTGACTTCAAAGGTCAAGGTGCTTATCAGCTCAGTTCCCTTTTTCGGGCTCCAAAGTCTGTAGGTCCCTGTTGGGGAGGGGGGAAGCTGCTGATGTTTGGAACCCTAACATTCCAGCCTTTTGTGTTATAGGATAGGGGGAGCCATTGTCATCTTGCTGCTTCCTGCTGGACAGGGTTGACGTGGGGGGTAGGCTGGTTTAGGGGTCCACTAGGCAGCAGGGGTTGTCTCTCCATGCATCTGAACAGGGTCCTCGATGGTTGACAGGCGTTCGTATACATGTGAAGGGAAGGAAAGTAACAACTGATTAAAATTAGTATGCGTTAGCTTTCGGATGTGGTTCTGAAAATATTTGACAATGCAAGGAGCAATGGTTAGCATCAAAATGATAGAAAGCAGAGGGCCCAGTTATGGCAGAAGCCAAGGAGTTAATCCTGTAAAAATATCCCATTGAGATGACTGTTGGTAAAATTTATTCCTGAATTGGTGTTAAGGGAGGGATCCTCGAGATTTTCAACTTAAGAGGCCCGATACTGGTGGCCTGGTACTTTCTG
>NW_008355363.1:4542216-4546947 GCF_000622305.1 Nannospalax galili | reverse complement strand
TAAATGAGACTTGATCAGAAAGCCTGTCTTGTCTCCATTCTTCGCATCCCTTGTCCCTTTCCGTCCCCTCTCCTCCCTCCAGAAACCCACGTTGACTGTCCTGCGGGTCGGGACATCTGGCGCCCAGCGTGAGGGCTGGATACGGAGGATCCAGTGTGGGAAGAAGACAGCCCCCAAGGAATGCGTTCCGCAACAATTCTTCACTCTGGACATGCCGCGGGAACCTGCCTCGGCTACAACCAGAAGTAAGTATCGGCGTCTGATTATGGGACAAGAATTAAGCAGGCACGAAATTTATGTTCGGCAATTGCAGGATGCCTTACGGATGTGAGGAGTAAAGGTTAAAATAGAGGATCTATTGAGATTCTTTGAATTTATTAAGGAAACCTGTCCTTGGTTTTCCCAAGAAGGAATAATAGATATTAAAGGATGGAAAAAGGTAAAAAATGCTTTAGAGGATTACTATAAGGTCTTTGGACCTGAGAAAATTTTCCTACTGGAACTTAGTCAGGGAATTAATAGATTCAAATGAATCCTCCACCAAGGCTGCCATAAAGCAAACTTCAGGCCTTCCACAAGGCACTCCTCAGGAGCCTCCTGGTGATAAAATAATTCCCCCTAAGGAGATAGACCTTATTTCCCTTGACAGTGATGAGGAAACGTCCCCCGAGACATGTTCTAAGATTTCAAATCCTAAACATGTTAAATCAGAGCCTAACTCTAAATCCAGCACTGATGTCACGACACCTCAGTCTGGCACTGTGCCTACGGCTCCTTCAGAGGCGCACTCTCTGGCTCCTCCTTACCCTCTCCCAACAGTTTTACCTGCCCTCGAGGCATTCCCCACTTCTCCCCTTGTCACCCAATTAAGAAATGAAGTGGCTTTGTTAAAAGAACAGCTAGCCCTAGAATGACAAAAGCAAGAGCTGCTTGCGGGTCTTCAAGACCTATCAGTTAAAAGTAAACATTCCCTGTGGGGTGCAGCTTCCTCCGCCCTGCAGCGCTCTGTTTTCCCGGTCTTTGAAACCACGCCAAGAGATGATGATGAGCCCACACGGCAACATCGTCCCTTTAAACTCTCAGAAATGAAAAAGTTAAAGACTGCTGTCACCCAGTATGGCCCCACCGCTCCCTACACCATCACTCTCTTAGAGGGACTGGCAGAGCAATGGTTAACTCCCTCAGACTGGCACACGCTTGCTAAAGCGCTTCTTTCAGGTGGAGATTATCTCCTGTGGCGATCGTGCTATTATGACAACTGTAAAGAAGCAGCTAAAAGAAACCTTAACACTGAGAATGATGCTTGGACCTTTAATATGCTAATGGGCAAGGGAGACTTTGATTCCAATAATACACAAATGAACTGGCCTCCAGGTTTGTTCTCCCAGATTCAAACTGCAGCCATAAAGGCTTGGAAGCAACTTCCCGTTAAAGGTGAACCCAGCCTTTCCCTTACAGCAATTAAGCAAAGCCCAGGAGAGTCCTATTCTGATTTTGTGGACCGCTTAACTACAGCAGCCACAAGAATGTTTGGCACCTCTGAGAATGGCATGGAACTCTTTATTAAAGAATTGGCTTTTGAGAATGCAAATTCGGCCTGTCAGGCTGCAATCCGGCCTCAGAAAAATAAGACAAACCTTAATGGTTATATCAGGCTTTGTTCAAAAATTGATTCTTCTTATCAGCAGGGTTGCACCATAGGCATAGCTGTGGCAGCTATCAGTGGAAAGTTTTACCTCAAGGTATGGCTAACAGTCCCACCTTGTGTCAAAAGTTTGTCGCTATGGCCTTACAAAGAACTAGGCTTTCATGGCCATCTATGTATATCATCCACTATATGGATGACATTCTTATTGCAGGAAAAGATGGAGCAGCAGTATTACAGTGCTATTTACAGCTCCAACATGACCTAGCTGCCGCAGGTCTCCAAATAGCTCCAGAGAAAGTTCAGCTTCAAGATCCATACTCATATTTGGGATTTTGCCTTAATGGTCCTAATGTTTCTACCAAAAAGGCTGTCCTCCGGACTGATCATCTTCAGACATTAAATGATTTTCAAAAACTTCTGGGTGATATTAATTGGCTCTGCCCTTACTTAAAATTAACCACGGGGGAGCTTAAGCCTCTGTTTGATATTCTTAAAGGCGACTCAGATCCTAGATCTCAGAGAGTACTCTCGCCAGAAGCCAAAACAGCTATTGCAAAGGTGGAAGAAGCAATGGCCCAACAGTTTATTACTAGAATAGATTATACCAAGCCCTTATGGCTCATTATTTTTTGCACAGATTTCTCTCCCACTGGACTTCTATGGCAGCAACCTCATAATCCCCTTATGTGGCTTCACTTATCTGCTTCTCCTAAAAAGGTTTTACAAACTTATTTTAACTCAGTGGCAGACCTTATTATTTCAGGCCACAAGGAGAGCCGTATTTACTTTGGAATTGAGCCTTCCCATATTGTTCTGCCTTATGCCAAAGAACAGATAGATTGGTTACTTCAAAACTCAGATGCTTGGCTAATTGCCTGCGCCAATTTTTCAGGTTCTTTAGATAATCATTACCCACCTGATAAACTCCTACAGTTTTGTAAATTACATGCTTTTACTTTTCCCCGTGTTACCAGCCAAAAGCCTTTGCCTGATGCCTTGTTGGTGTTTACAGATGGCTCCTCCTCCGGGATGGCTGCCTATACCGTTCAGAACCAAACAACCCGCTTTAAAACTAATTTTACCTCTGCCCAGTTGGTGGAACTCTCAGCCTTGATAGCTGTTTTTACTGCCTTTCCCACAAAATCTCTTAATATATATACTGATAGTGCCTACCTTGCTCACTCTATTCCTTTGCTTGAAACGGTTCCATTTATTAAACATGCCTCACAGGCTGCTGATCTTTTTCAACAATGCCAACAGCTTATTTGCAGAAGGACGGTTCCTTTCTTTCTAGGTCATATTCGGGCCCACTCCGGCCTGCCCGGTCCTCTTTCTGCTGGCAACGAACTAGCTGACGCTGCCACCAAGGTGATTGCTGCAGCCTCCATTCCCGCGGTTACTCAGGCTCAACAAGCTCATGCTTTACACCATTTAAATGCTAACTCTTTAAGACTTTTATTTAAGATTACTAGAGAACAAGCTAGACATATAGTTAAAGATTGTAAAACTTGTGTAACTTTTCTCCCTGTTCCCCACCTGGGAGTTAATCCCCGAGGACTGACACCCAATATTCTTTGGCAGATGGATGTCTCCCACCTTCCTGAGTTTGGCACACTTCAATATATTCATGTCTGTATTGATACCTTTAGTGGTTTAATCTGTGCCACCCTCCAATCTGGAGAAGCTACTAAACATGTTATTGCTCATCTTTTACATTGCTTTTCTATTCTAGGGAAGCCCTCTCGTTTAAAAACAGATAATGGCCCTGGTTATATTTCCAAGGCTTTTAAAAATTTCTGCTCTACTTTACAAATTCAACATTCCACAGGTATTCCTCACAACCCTCAAGGACAAGGAATTGTTGAACGTGCTCACTTATCATTAAAAAATACTTTACAAAAAATTAAAAAAGGGGAGTGGTATCCTACAAAGGGTACCCCAAGGAATTTGTTAAATCATGCTTTATATATTTTGAACTTCCTCACCCTGGACTCTGAAGGCAAGCCTGCAGCAGATCGTTTTTGGCACCCTGAATCTCAAAAACAAAATGCCATGGTAAAATGCTAATTCCTGGCATGGACCAGACCCAGTCTTGATCTGGGGAAGAGGATCAGTGTGTATATATTCACAACAGCATTATGCTGCCAGATGGCTCCCTGAAAGACTGGTAAAGCAAGTTAACCAAATACCCGCCAGGGAGGAAACTCCTTGAGAAAACAAAATATTTTTTCTTTCAACAGGTCCTGAACACATGACTTACTCCGGCTGGGAAATAGCTGTTATCATCCTCATCTCTGCAGCCTTGATCCTCCTTGCTGCTGTCATCATATTGGTGCTGATTGACCTTGCTTAAGAACTGTAACACAACTTCTCACGATGCAGCTGACTCTACTCCTCGGAGAGATCTGCCTGCTCCTGACAGCGAGATACCTGCAGGTTTATTCAGCTCCACAGTACAACCCCCATGTGCCTATGCAGCTGACATGGATGGTGACAAATCCTGAGATGGGTCACACACTTCGGCTCGCCAACTCCACGAGACCGATGGGCACCTGGTTTCCTGATCTGTCCTTTGACCTTTGTAAACTGGCTAAGGGTTCATGGTATTCACAACAGACTGATATATCTCCTGGAAATCCATACCCAGACTGCAGACCCCGTCAGTGGTATATCTGCCCTGGGGGATAGAGAACCTATCATTGCGGGGGACCCGGAGACTATTTCTGTGCCAGTTGGGGTTGTGAAACTAGCTGGTCTGACCCAGGATGGCCTGGGGATGGGCACAGAGGTAATGGTCCTGTAATTTTTCAGAGAACTCGGTTCCGTTGGTCCAACATAACTATCAGGTTCACTGATAAAGGAAAGAAACTCACAACAGAATGGGTTATAGGAAAGACCTGGGGATTAAGATTGTATGTCCCCTTCTCCACAGACATAGGTATATTTTTTCTGTTAGACTCCAAGCTGATCCAATTTTTAACAAGGCCTTAGGATCTAATAAAGTTTCTCCTCAGCCACCAAGCAGAACACCTACAAAACAGGTTAAACCGGTGTTAGAAGCTACTGTTCAGACTCCTTCCACT
>NW_008355363.1:4536265-4538994 GCF_000622305.1 Nannospalax galili | reverse complement strand
CAAGAATTTTACGCATTTTGATCTGATAGTGTGAGATAATCCTAGCTTTTTTAAGGATTTAAGAAGGCAGGCCAAAGGCGTGAGACACTGAGGTTTTCAGTGTTTGGTTCCCATAGTAATGGATTAGGTGGAAAGCAAAAGAAGAGTTAAAGACCTCAGCTGGTGGGTAGGGAACAAAGAGGAAGCTTACAGGGAAGAGAGAGAGAGAATAGAGAGAGAGAGAGAGGGAGGGAGAGTGAGAGACAGAGAAAGCAGGAAGAGAAAGGTTTGGCTTATGTCACGTAAAAACGAGAACGAGAAGAATCAGGCAACAAAAGAAAAGCGTCCATTTTTTGGTGCAGATTTGAGTTAAATTCCCGAACCCCAGGGCAGTGTCCTGCAATCACTGAGGGGGGAAATACAAGTTGTGCGTGTCCCCACCAATGACTACAGCATCCTGTAGTCAAAGGCAGGGCAGAACCTCCCACACACCGGTGTGATTTCAAGCGAGTAAAAATGAGTTAGGAGAGGTTCTGCAATGTGGTGCGCGACCAGCCAGTAGGAGCCAAAGTATAAGGAAACAAGGTAGTGGGCCTGGAGGCCGAGATGGGCCAGGAATGGAGAAGAGTGGAGAGGCCTAGATGAGGCTCAGAGTAGCCAGTGAACAGAGGGAGGAGAGAGAGAGAGAGAGAGAGAGAGAGAGAGAGAGAGAGAGAGAGAAGATGAGATGTTAGGGGAAGGCAAAAGATGGCAGGAGCGAGGAAGGGAAGTGAGCTGAGGTAGGGAAAAGGATTTGAGTGTGACGGGGAGGCAGGTCTGACTCCCAGGTAGGCGTGGACAGGCACAGTAACCGTGCCGGGCAATTCAACGGTAGCAGAAACCAGTGCTGTCCAGTGGCCTTGAGTGAGGTCTGGGAGTGACTGAATTTGATTAGAAAGGAGATGAAAAGAAAACTGGTGGAGAGTAGTGAAGGGGAAAGGGGAGAGAGAGAAAGGGAGAGAGAGGGAACGGGAGAGGGGAGAGAGATAGAGGGTGGAAGTGTACCTTAATGACAAATCAGTGTTGTTCGCAGCAGCCAATAACGAAAAGCGAGTCCGAAAGTTTTACATGTGAGGTCCCTTGAAGTAAGAGCCAGTTTCGGCACCATCTGATAGATAAAAATGTTGGGAGATGGTGTGTGGATGGAGAGCATGAGCAGATGGAGGCACCGATGGAATTCTCAGCGGGATACAGCTTTATTTCACATGGGACACGTTTCCCTCGGGGAAGGGAAAGATGTCAGCCCACAGGCTGTGAGATGAGACTTTATATATGGGGGTGTTAGGGTGTAGAAGGGGGAATGTTTGAGGGAGAAATCAGGGAGGGGGAAGCAGGAAAAGCAGGTAGGATTAGGGTCTGGAAGTGTTTACTTTTTCCCTCTTAAGATAAGAGAAAAGCTGTTATGATAAACAAAGCTTCTAAAATCTCTGGTTAACAGGTAGAATCTGCTTATCTTGTCTTTGGAGATCAGAGGAAAGGCAGGCTGCTTCTCAGCAGAGTTTGTTTCCCTTGACTTCAAAGGTCAAGGTGCTTATCAGCTCAGTTCCCTTTTTCAGGCTCCAAAAGTCCATAGGTCCCTGTTGGGGAGGGGGTAAGCTGCTGCTGTTTGGAACCCTAACAGGCCCCACCTTGCATAGGTCCGAAAGGAAGTTACTGGGGGCATGGCCTGGCTTGCTTTGAAAGCCTGAAGAATACTTCTGCACTGCTGAGGAGTGCATGATCAGTGCGTGACCATTCTTAAGATACACCCTCGGAGGGGAGTGGGGAGTTCCAGGTGCCTTTATAAGCTTTGGAACACTTGCAATAAAGGAGTCTCTGCATGACTAAGACTCCCCATTGCATCTGAGTGTCCCCAGGTAATGGGGGTGGCGTGGGCTGGCAAACCTCATCAGGGGTCATTGGTTCAAGTCCCTGGCAGAATCCACTGGTCTTACCATGTTCCCCACCATCCTGAAGCAGTGGCTTGATAAAATGATGGAATGGTCTCTTAAAGATACAGTTGCAGTGCCAATAAGGTGGCAATAGCCTCAAGGGCTGGGGCAGGGTCCACCAGAAGGCAGTGTATGCTTTGAATCAGCATCCAATATACGGTACAGTTTCTCCTATATCCAGGATTCTTGGGTCCAGGAGTCAAATGGCGGAAGTGGGAATGATTCCACTCACTATCACCCCTGGTGACCCTCTACGAAAATTTTTGCTTCCTGTACCCTCGACTTTGCACTCTACTGGCTTGGATGTTTTCGTTCCAGAAGAGGGAGTGCTTCTGCCAGGAGAGACAACAAACATTCCATTGAACTGGAAGCTAAGACTTACCCCTGGACACTTTGGTCTTCTGATGCCCTTAAGGCAGCAGGCTAAAAAAGGAATAGCAGTATTAGGAGGGATGATTGACCCAGACTACCAGGGGGAAATTGGACTTGTTCTCCACAATGGCAGTAATGAAGATTATATCTGGAAGGCAGGAGATTCCTTAGGGCAACTTTTGGTGCTGCCATGTCCTGTGATTAAGGTCAATGGAAACTGTAACAACCCAATCCAGACAGGACAACAAATGGCCCAGACCTCTCAAGGATGAAAGTATGGGTCACTCCTCCAGGGAAAGAGCCAAGACCTGCAGAGGTGCTTGCTGATGGTGGAGGAAATACAGAATGGGTCATAGAGGAAGGTAGTTACAAATACCAACTTAGGCCACGTGACCAGTTGCAGAAACA
>NW_008355363.1:4493927-4536038 GCF_000622305.1 Nannospalax galili | reverse complement strand
ATGACGAGATAGTTATATCATGTTAGGTGAAATTATGACCTCAACATAGTTTTCATTTGAAAATTAAGCATGACATAGAGAGACGCTATTGTGTGTCAAGTTGACAAGGGGTGGACTTGTGATGGCTAATCCTGGGTGTCAACTTGATTGGACCTGGGATTAACTGAAATGAAAGAGGTCTTCTGGATTGGATCATCTAAAGCTGGAAGACTCACCCTAAATGTGGGCGTTACCTTCTGATGGCAGCCAGTATAAAAGACCAAGGCAGAGGAGAACGTCAGGTTTCTTGCTGCTTCCCTTTTCTCTCGCTGGTGAGTTCATCTTGCTGCTGTAGGCTGAAGACTAGCTGATCTTTTGGAATTCGTCAGACCTTCAGTGCCAGCTTGGGACTACTGAGACATAATGCCTTGTGGACTGAGCAACTACCGATTCTCAGCCTCTCCATTGTGGTGCAGCCATTGTTGGACTACTCAGACTCTATCCTGTGAACTAAGCTGATAAATCTCTATACAATTAGTGAAATAGAAACATACTACCTGTATTTCACTATTTACCAGAAGAAGATTAGAAATATAAAATGAATTATCTATGAAGTAAATTATAGAAGCAATTACATTCATTATTGTCCTAAGAAGAATACTTAGAAGTGAGCTTATTTGCAAACATGGAAGTCTTTTATACTGAAAAACAAGAGTTTGGTGGAAGAAATAATTAAAAAAACACAAACAAATGGAAAAAGTCCTTTGTTCATGGATTAGAAAACTTAATGTTGTTAGAATGTTCTTTCTTCCCAAAGGAAGCTACATACTCACTACAAACTTTATAAAAACCAAACTTTTTATAGAAATGTCAGGCAGCCAGTTTTAAATTAGCAGGCTTGTGGCTGGATATGTAGCTAAGTAGGTAGTGTTAACAGAGGAGAACTTGAGGGTGTCCCATGATACCAGACCCAGGTTCTTTTTGTCTCAGGCCAAGAATTCAGTACAATACCCATTACTGGGAAATCAGAGTCAGAGGTCCTTTTAAGGGAACTTAAGACTTGTTGGTAAAAGAGACTAGGAAGCTTGAGGATGATTTTATTAGAATTTGAGAGAAAGAAACCCAGGGCAGGCAAGCTGTAAATCCTGCCTCTGCTGGAAGAGAGAGATGGAGACAAGCAAGTGAAAGTCATGCATTTTGAGGGAATATCAGCAATGGTGATATGTAATTAGCTGTAGAAGTTGCAATGGTGTATCTTCAGAGAAAATTTTGACAAAGCCAAGTGTCATAAAGAATGCTTAGGATTTTGGTAATATGTAAAAAAATGGAAACATTCTGTTTTTTAGATAGAGCTCAAAAAATCAGGGAGCAATAGCATTGTAAATCTGCAAGAAACTGTCTCATGGAGTGGCTTCTGGAATATACAAGTACATTATTTCATTAAGAGGATACATATTTCTTTTGTGTCCATAGCATGTCTCCAAATTAATCAGCTTCAATGGAGGGCAATGTTTTGGTCAGGTGACTGACAGGCCCAGTTGAAGTAACTCTGATGGGTGGAGACAACAGTATATAATATTCTAATATTTGAGACATATTAGAGCGTTATAAATGGACTGTAGCGAAGCTGATTATGAGGGAAGGGATCCATTCTTAATGGACTCCAAATTTGGTGATAACTCTGTGGTATCTATCAGTATCTATATTGTATTTCTAGAATGTTCAAACCCTGGGTTATATCCCCATAAATCTGAGTACAGTCATGATACTCAAGGTCATCCTTACCTACAAATTGAAATTTAGGTTGTCTTGTGCTACTTGAGACACTGTGTAAGTAGATAACTATAAATAAGTAAATAAATAAATTGGTGAACTTCAAGGCCATTAGAAATGATTCCTCCCTCAATCAGCTTTGGACTTCAAGCCTTTGTCTCTGGTGACACCATAACTTTGAGGATGGCAGAAGTATCACAATTGCTCTTTCTTAGGATTTGAATTTTAGTTTAGATAAGCATTAGCAATCCCTTTTATGAATTATATGTTTAGTGGTTGATAATACTCCGTTAAGAGGACAGCAAGAGATTCCCCTGACAATTCACGTCTAAGGAATGCCTGTTATACAGAGCACATTCTATTTACATCCTCACGAGAACAACCTGAAGCCAGAAGATGGAACAAAGGACCATGATACACCTAAATACAAGTTATGAAGATTGTAGGAATAACTGTCCCCTTAATAAAATTGTAAATTTTCCTTCTGAGTCTATTTTTTAATTTTATTCTTTAAAAACATTGAATTAAGATTTGTCATATGAAATGCACAAAAACTCAATAAAATAATAAAAAACATGCAAAAGTAACCCAGTGTTTCCTAGTCACAGAAATATAATAGCTTTCCCACAACCCCTCCTTTTTGCTGCTTTTTTAAACTGAATTTTTGTCTATTTCATACAGAAAATCTCAATCAATCTTAATCACCTCTATAACACCTTACCCTCTGGTATCCTCCCATAACACCCCCCTTCTCCACTGGAATTCATGTATTCTGTCATTTGTCTTAAGGCCTGTTGTGTCAAGCTAGTGTTCCCAGACATCCCTCAGTGCAAGTTCATCTACTGGGGTCTAGTCAGCCTATCTAGAGTCCCCTAATTTGGGAAGATCAGATCTTCCTCATCCATCAGTAATCAGTTGCCATTATTTCTTCAGTTAAGATTGGTGTCAGCTGTGCATTTCCCCAGTGTTTTTGTCTGCTTGAGTTTGAATGGGTCCTGTGAATGCTGACACCACTGCTGTACGTTCATATGAGCAGGGTCCTAGGAGCTTGTAGGACTCCATTTCCATATGGTCATGCAGCTCCTCCCTGGCTCTTACAATGTTTCCAGGGTGGTCCAAGAGACTCCCTATATTACACAGGCTATTGCCACAGCCTTTGACTGCCTCCCAGAACTTGAAGATAAGACCCTACTGCTGATACAGAACATATCCCTGACACAGGATTTGGAAGAAGGGAGCTTGAAATGACACTTCCCCTGAAGACTATCTATCACAGCTTTGGAAAGCACTATGCAAGTTGCTAAGGGAGAACATAAATAGTTGGTCCAACACCAGCTTCAAGACCAAATGACCACATCAATGCCCTGTACAGCATACAACATTGGTTCAGCAGTGACACTTTTCTATTGCTTGTAAACAACAGCTACCTAACTAGACTAATAGCCCACAACCTCATTTCTATCTCCCTTATTGAGACAGAATAGAAATCCAGAAAAATTATAGAAACATGGAAGGGGTAATGTACCCTTTATCTAGGAGTCTGGTTAGAAATATCTTGCCAGCTGAGAAGCAAGGATCCCAAGACAATCATACAATTGCTGTGAATGTTACTGACATATAGATACTATTTTTTACACACACACACACACACACACACACACACACACACACATATATATATATATATATATGTACCTTATCATTTATAATTCTGTTATGTACCCCTGAGAAACCACCATGGGATCTCACTAAGGTTCCTTAGCTATCCTTTGAAGATTAAGGCTTCAATACTCACCAAAATCCTATATGTGATTATTGCATAGAAAACAACTCTCTCTTAGACAAGCCCATAGCCATGCACCTAGGTTTGTCTTCTTTTCCTGACCTATACCTCTTTCCTTCTCTGAACCCCTGTGAATGAATTTTGCGTTAAAAGTATCTTTCAATAACCCAACTTTGCTTCATAGTAGATATCCCTGATTTTCTATTCTGCACAGAAGCCAAGGATCCAGTATTACCCATGTCAAAATCCTTAAAATATTAAATCCCACAGGCTGCTGATGGTGACAACATGGAGCTGCAGCTATGTCCCTATTGCTGCTGAAACTTTGTAGAGAGTTTAAAGTTTATCCTAACTAGTCCCCTACAAATTTCAAAATTTTGTGATTTTTTTTCACTTCTTCATTTTTAAAATGTTTCTTTCTTACTTTTAATTTATATATTGCCAGTTCCCTTAAAAACCTGAATTATCAAAGCTTCAGGTAGTAGAAAGTACCTGTCGTTGTTACAATATTCTATAGGGGTTGGTGAAGACTAACTAATACCAATTCTCTTTAGTAAGTAACACCCCAAATGGAATATTTACAGTTCAGTATGCATAGAACTTCATCAATTAAAGCATACATGTATGATAAGATTTGTTTGAAACTGTGGAAGCAGAACAGACAGCATTTTGCCAAACCACTTGGAACACTCTTCCCAGTAGCATATATCTTTAATCTCAGCATTTAGGAAGCAGAAGCAGGATGATTTCCTCAAATCTGAGGTCCATATGATCTATATAGTAAGTTCTAGGTCAGAACTATGTAACAAGTTATTCTATTTAAAAATTCCCCATTTATCAACATATTTATTTCTCATAATTATCTTGATCAAAGGAAATTACTGACACCGACATCATTATACCTATAGATGAAAGCACGTTTCAGCTCTAACTAGAAGAACTTTCTTGGAGTAAATGGCAATTAACACAGAGACCCACAACTGGTCAACATGTAGAAAATAAGAGACTATGGAGACATCAACTTAAATGAAACACCTACCTCAAACCCTTGCCTACCAAGACTCAAAGGTCATTGTGAAATAGAAAGCAGAAAGATTGGAAGTGCCAGAGGTGGTGAAGCACTGCAAGGAAACTGTATCCCAGACAACAGGAATGTTGCATATATGAACTTGAAACAATGGGGATTGCATGCCCAAGACCCATAAAAACTCAAGTCAGACAAAATCCCAGCAGACAGAGGGGTCAGGTAGACAAAACACCCAATGCCTAGCTGAGGAACTTTTAGCAATTGATAGGTGTTGGAAGATGGAGAGTCAGTTTTCTATAAGGGTGTGATGCTACTTAAGTTAACCAAGCTCCAGAGGATGAAGCCACTCCCAAGAGCATCTGGAGACACAAATTAGATTTGATAGGCTTTAATATAATAATAGCATGAAGTTGAGCCATACGTAATAAGGTGCAAGTGGAGATAGGGAAGAGGCTATGAATATGATCAAAATACATTGTATGAAGTTCTCAATCAATCAGTTGAAACTTTTTTTTTACACAAAACAATGTACGAAATTGAGGAAGACACTAGAAGATGGAAAGAAATTCTTTGCACATTGATTGATGGAATCAATATTGTGAAAATGATCATCCATCTGAAAACAATTATATACCCAATCCATATTCCCATGGCATTGTCCACATACACAGAAAAAAAATCCTAAAATTCATATGAAGTCATAAAAGACCCTGCACAGCCAATGTTATATTGAAACACAAGAACAATGTTGGATGGGTTATCATATTACCATACCAGATTTCAAAATATGTTGCAGAGCCATTGTAATAAAAACAGCATGGTACTGGCAGAAAAACATACATATTGATGAATAGAACAAAATAGAAGAACCAAACAAAAACACACAGAATTACATTCAACTTATATTTGACAAAATGCAAAACTAAATAATGGAGGAAAAACAGCATCTTCCATAAATGGTGCTGAAAAAAATGGATGTCAACAAGTAGAAGGTAGACACTTATCTATCACCATTCAAAAACATCAACTCAAAATGGAGCAAGACCTCAATGTCAAAACTAAAACACTGAAGTTGTTAGAAGAAATGATAGGCAGTAAACTATAAAACACAGGAGCAGAAAAGACCTTTCTAAATAGAACTCCATTTGCTCAATAATTAAGGTGAGTAACTGGAAAAGTCAACTCATTAAACTAAAATATTATGTACAACAACGAAAGAAGTGGAGAAGCCAATGGAGTGGAAGAGAATTTTTGTCAGCTACATAACTAGTAGGGCATTAATATCAATAATATAAAAAAAGACTCTCTAGCTATGCTGTTCTCAGTTTCAGACTTACTGTTAGGCCTACTCCTGCTCTTCTGGCCTGACACCTCTGGAATAGCCTCCCAAAAGAGACCCAGCCAACTTGTCTTGTTCATCTTGCACCCACACTGAATACATTCTCAATCTTCAGGTCCCATAGCTACTCTGCCTTTTTAGCTAGACTGTCCCCACATTGTTCCCATCACTACTTAGCCCCAGCCCTTCTTTCTGATCATCCTGCATGAGGCCCTTAGATTATCCTGGAAAGTTAGATGCCATCCTTTGCAGGTTAATTCCCTTGCACCTGACAAACTAGAGACTCTGTTCCAGCACTTTCCCAACTCGGCCTTTGGGCCTAGGCCTGCACCTGCTCTTCTTATCTAGCACCTCTGGACCAGCCTCCCAACCCAGACACCATCCACCCACTGTCTCTTGATCTCCTTGCAACCAAACTAGCTACAATCTCCTGCTCAGGGTCCACACCTAATCTTCCTTTCTAGCTAGACCTTCCCCATGCTGTCCCCACACACAACTTGGCTCTAGACTCAGCTTTTGGAACCATGTGACTAGCCTGCCAGAACCCAGTCACGGGACCCTTATAATTTTGAATATGTCCTAGGCTCATTCACCTACATGGAGATCTCTTCACTAATCTAGAACCATCCTGTCCTAACAATAAATAATCAAAAGAGTGATCCTCAAGTACAGACCAAATAACTATTCACACATGACCAGAAAGTATCCAAGCTACATCAACAATATAAGAAAAAACAAATTTCATCTAAACAAAGGCAGAGGAGAATTTCATACCAGACACATGATGAACAAAAGGAATCCATATACCCAAACCACAATGCAAAAATCACAAATAATATGAAAAACTAAGAAAATATGTCTCCATCAAATAGTGTACCACAATGATAAACACCCAGAGGAAACCCAGGATGCAGAATTTAAAAGAAAAATAAAAGGTAGGGCATGGAAGGAAGGTTAGAGAGGGAGAGAGAGAAGAGACATAAATAATTCCTAGCTCATGTAATAAACCGGAAGGACTCATATTAGTCAAAAAAACCTACTAAAAATTATACATACTATGTATCTAAATGAGTGCATGTGTATAGCTGAATATAAGACCCTACTGATGAAGACAGATCATACTCAGACACAACACTTGGAGCAATAGAGATGGAAATGACCTGTAAGTCACTTCTGAAGGCTAGCTCTCATAGCTTTAGAGAGAAGTATGCAAACTGTAAGAGAGAACATAAACTGATGGTCCAAACCCAGCTTCAAGACCTAAATAACCACATCAATGCCAGCAGAGCAAATGACATTGTTGAAGCACTGTTATCCTGAGGGTAATTGACAGCTACATAATTGGACTTAAAGCCCACTCAATGGACAAAATCATTTGTGGTACTGTAAACATAGCCAGACACGCATATCTGGAGAGGTTATAGATCTTAAAGAAAACCCCAAAGGCTATCACATCCCTATACAAATGTAATTTCTTACTACGTGCAAAATATGGGTCCTTGTGTTTATAAACAAGTATCCCAGTGACCACTCATAAAAGAAGCTTCTTTTGCAACAGAGACCATTGCAAAGTTCTACAACTGATCACACACAGTGTCTGTGAATTGCCGAAGCCTAAATGACAGAACTATAATCCAACCTCTACAACTAAGGCTCATGGAACATAGAACAAGAGGTAATGAGGGTATTAATGCACGTCTGTGTTCTCATCAATGAAGCTTCCTCATGCAACAGAGGGCAACAAACTTGAAAGATTACAAATGCCCGATGCGTAGAGAGTAAGAATCTGCAGAGTGTGGGCCTTTGGACAAGACTCCTATATTAAACTCCATATACCAAAGGATCGGGGAGCATTTTGAAAGAGAGGGTGGAAAGCTTGAAAGACACAGCGGGGGAGCTACATGACCATATGAAAATGGAGTCCTACAAGCTCCTGGGAACTTGTTCATATGAATCTGCAGCAATGGTGTCAGCATGCATAAGCCCTATCCAAACGCAAGCAGACAAAACCCCATCACAAAACTGTGGAAATGGGCTTCAGGCTCACATCTTAGTGGAAGCATCATTGACTTCTGATTACTGCTGTCTGAGGAAGAGCTGATCTTCCTAAAGGGAGGGACTTTAGATAGACTGACTAGACCCCAGTGGATGAATTTGCACTTGATATGATAGGGCTTAACACAAATGACAGAATGTATGAATTCCAGTGGGGAGAGACTATGTGAGGTTGACAATGGAGAAGGGGTATAAAGATTGTTAAAGTTGATTAAGCTTTTCTGTATGAACTACACAACAATTCAAAAATATTACTATCACAAAAAAGAAAAATCATAAACATTATCAAAGAAAACTAGAAATTTAAAGAGCACTCAGATAATAAACTCAACTAACTCAGAGAAGATAAGAATCTATACCTGAATGAAGTTCAAGAAAATATGAATATATGGATGAATGAAATGGCAAACACAAGCCAGGACTTGAAAAGTGAATTCACAGAAGAACTAGGAATATTGAAGATATCTAAAGTGAAAATGAGGATGAAATTGAAAAAATCAGTAAGTCAATTTGAAACAAAAGGGAAACAGACTTACAAGCAGAATGAATGAAGTGGGAAACAAAATATCAAGAATAGACAACAATGTTGAAGAACTGAATCACTCATGCAAATAATATAATAATTAAAAATCAAACACAGGAGCAGAATATGTAGGAAATGTAGGACACTATGAAAATACCAAATCTACTCATCAAGGCATAGAGGAAGGAAAAGAATCTCAGGTCAATTACATTGACCAGATGTTCAACAGGATTATAGAACTAAGTTACTCTAAATTAAGGAAAGATATACCTATACAGATTCAAAAGCGTACAGAACAGCAACAGACAAGACCAGAACAGAAACTTCCCACAGCGTATCATTACAAAAACACTAAATGTGCAAAACAAAGCGAGCTTACTGAAAGCTGCTAAAAATAAACAAGTTACAAATAAGGGAAAACCCATCAGAATTACAACTGACTTTTCAATGTAAACAATGAAAGCAAGAAGAGCCTGGACCAAAGTGTTCCCAGTTCTAAATGACCATAGACACCAACCCAGAATTCTGTCCCCAGAAAACCTAACATTGTCGAAGGGGAATGAAAAATCTTCCATGATACAAATAGGCTAAAAGAATTCATGACCACAAAATCAGTTCTACAGAGACTGCTATAACCAAAAAAAGGAACAAAGAAATGACTATAATCAAGAAGTTACTAAAAGAAAACAAAAATGATATAGAGTACAAAATCACAAAATAAGACTAAACACGAACAGAATTTAAAATGATAGTAACCAATCCATGCCTTTCAGTCATAACTCTAAATATCAATGGACTCGAGTCCCCAGTGAAAAAGAGAAAGACGAGTTGAATGCATGAAGAAACAAGATTCATCTGTTTCTTGTCTGGAAGAATCTCATCTGGATTCCAAGTAAAGATATCACCTGAGCATGAAAAGGATGGGAAAAATGCAATGAAAAGTGAAAAAAATGAGACTTTTAAGGATGAATTTGTAGTTCAGGGTAAGATGCAAGTATACCATGCATTAAGCCTTGAGTTTCCTCTATAATGGAAAATGAAACAAAACTCTCTTCAAGGACATTCAGTTTCATCATGAAATTATAACAGAAATGTCTTCGATTCTCAGAAAAAGTAATTTTGCCAGTAACATTTAAGAGAGATGACAAAAACATGCAAATTCAGCATTTTAATGCTGTTTTCTAAAATATGTTTTTATAAACACTATGTTAAGACAAGTTCTTATGACTGTTACATATGATCTTTAAATTTAGAAAATGTCACATCCAACTAACTTCTATAAACAATTTTAAATGACCAGTAACATTTTTATTCATGTTTTTTACAAGTTGCTGATCTAACAAGGATTTTTCAAAGTATAAACAAATACACAAAGTATAGTTAAAGCAAGTTTAGAAATCCCTCCAGTGTGCTTCAGACTCATCATTGCAGTTTTATATAGTTCAAGGAATGAAGAAACATTGAAAGATAGAGACCAACGGTTTGGGAATGGTGCATTGGACAGTTAGTAATGAACATGTTTTTTTCTTTGGAAGATAGAATTGATCAGATATGTACTGTAGGACAGTGAATATTGAATTAAAAGTGGAAGGTGTGCTCTTCATGACAATAAACTTGAACACAATGCATTTTTTGTTCCTCGAACAAACAAAAATAACCTGAAAAGGGGCTGAAGAGATAGGTTAGTGGGGGAAGTGCTTATGGCACAAGGATGAAGACCTGCATTTACATCCCCAGAACCCACATAAAAGCCAGGAGAGATGGGGCATTCTGTAACCCCCAGAACTAATGGGGACAAAGATGGTGAATCCTTGGGGGTACTTTGTCCAGTTAGTGTAGTCGATTAGTGAGCTCCAGTTTAGTGAGAGCTTATGTCTCAAAATATAAGGCTAAGAAAGATTAAGAAAGACACCTGATATCCTCCTCTTGCCTACACACACACACACACACACACACACACACACACACACACACACACACCACGTGTGTACATGAAGCACACCAACAAACCAAAAATAAAAATGAAACAAATGAAAAAATAAACTGTGATCATCTGGGTGTTAAATTTCAGATTTAGTACTATTCATAATATAAACAAATGGTTTCTCTCAATTATTTTGCCCTGTCAATTACTTGTTCTTACACACTGTCATCTCTAGTCTACCATTTCTCTAGTGTCTCTAGAAATAAGTTCTATTTCTTCTTGATTCTGGGACTAGATGTTCCTTTTTGGCATAATTCATCTGGACCACATGAATTTTATGACTTTGTTAATCCCATTGTTCATTAATAAATTTGATGCTAAACTTTCTCCACACTTTCTCTCTAGGTTATCAACCTGTCCTATATTATGGTGTGTTATATTTCATCCCATATACATGTATTTGCAGCAGCCAATCAATAGCCATTGATCTTCATATACCAATTACAAAAAAAAAATTATTGAATTTTTTGCCCATGAACAATTTACATCTCTAAACATACAGCTGAATTCTTTTGCCCGTATACTATTTGACAATTAGCCTGTGTCACTAACTAGGTTATGCAGTGAAAATAAAATGCATGCTTTTCGTTGACTGTCCATTTGCCTTATTCTTCAACATGACATACAAGCATCTGCATTATTCTCTGAGCAAATCAATAGGCAAACTGAAAAAACAAGACAAAACTTGAATAGTGATGAGAATGATGTTCTGTTTTCATATGGAAAGACATGTTAATATGGAAACTATTTTTCTTTGTTTTAATATCAAAAATAATTTCAGATCTACAAATTATTGTTCATTTTGGCATTGTAAATAAAAGGGAAAATTTACATTTCTTAATGTCGCATATTAAAGGTAGAAAAATGTGACGGTTTACTCTTCTAATGACTGATTGTCCCATTTTGCATGGTTTGCTTATGGTAAGCTTGTTATTTGATTAAGATAAGGTAAGAATAAAAGTAGCTTGGAAAAAATATGACGTTGTATAATGCACATACCTAAATATGTTCGAAAAACAACTTGAGATATTATGACAGTTATAGATAAGTTATAAATGTATTTTAACACTACGTTAGCATATGTTTGGTTTGTTTGCCATCATGGATCAACTCAGTTCCTGTTTCTCTGACAAAAAGAAATTAACCTTATGATTAATAGCTTTCTTTACCTTTGAACCATTTTCCCTTGCTCTATTATTCATTAATTTCTCAAACTTCATTTAACTATTCTTTTCCTGAGAAAGTTATGTAAAAAGATACAAATTACAGAGTGAATAGAATCCCACTATTACCTTCTATTCACAGGACATGCAAATTGAATTCATGGAAATTTAAGTACCGTTCAATGATATGTTCAAATAAGTACTAATGTCTTTGACAAGAATGAGTATAATCCAGATGTCTTTCTTTTCCAGGATTAGTAAGATTCCATTATGTACCTATACTACATTTTACTTACAAACATATTTGTCAAAGACCATTAGTATGATTCTATATCTTGGCTGTTAAGAATGATGTTTCAATGAACAAGAAATTCTATTGTGCTACATAGTGGCATATATTCCTGGGATATGTTCCCAGGAGTGCATTGCTGGTTCATATATTTGTGTTTTTAAATTTTCATGGAATTGACATATTGTTTTCCTTAAAGTCTACACTAATTACATTTCCACCATTTTTTTTCTGAACATACTAACCAACACTTTGTTCTTATCTTTTGATAATAGCCACTTTTACAAGTAAGAGTGTCACATTATTGTGACTTTTGGTTTTTATTCCCCTAATTATTACTGATATGGAACAATTTTTTAAAACTTTGATATATACGATACATATGTATATGTGTGTGCATGCTTGTGCATGCAGTGAGTGTATGCTCACATACACGTGCACACATGCTTCAGAACACAGTATAATTCAGTGGTCAATATGTGGGAGTCAAATTCTCTCTTTCCACCATGTAGCTACCAGAAGTTGAAGTCAGGTCATCAGGCTTGGCAATAAGTGCCTTATCTTTTCCATCTCACTGACCCTGAAAAATTGTTTTCCAGATTTCTTTATTTTTAGTTTTTTGAGAACTTCATACATAAGGAAATTTTATTTACATGATTTCCATCTCTCCCTCTATACCCTCCAGCACTTTCCACATATGCTTACTCTCTAATTCTCATAACCCCTTCTATAATTATTACAGTTACATACACACATTCACATACACATATATAATATTTAGTGTTTTTCAGTATATTTGGTGTTACTCAGATGTTCATGTATTTAGGATTGATCACTTAGAGTTGGATAGCCTATCATGGGATTGTCACTGTACAAAAATGATTCTCCTTCCCAAAGGAGACATTGATTGTCTGTAGTTCTTCATCTAGAGGTTGGGGCTTGTGAAATTATTTCCATCCATGTTGGCATGTCACCTGATATTGTCATATGGAAATCTTGATTAGGTAATAGCATTATTATGATTTCATGGATACAGCAAATTTCCATGTGAAGAAGACCCTATCTCAAGCAGGCAACCTGGGCCTCTGGATGTTACAACCTTCTGCCTCTTCTTCCACCCTATTCCATGAGGCTTAGTTGCAGGGGTTACATTTTAGTTGTACCAACTGGGATTGAGCACACCAGGGTCACTTTTTCTGTGAATTTTTATCAGTTGTGGATCTCTATAATAGTCTCCATCTGTTACCAAAAAAGGCTTCTTTGATAAGAGATGAGAGCTACCCTTCAGTGTTAGTATAAACATAAGTATTTAGAATACTGTTAGAAGTTATATTGATTTGAGGGAAATGGTAGTATTAGGTTTTCCTCTAGGCTCTCTCATGTCACAAGTTCTTAGGTTTACAACACTAGACACAAAGTCCCTCCTATTGCTTTGGCCTAAGAACCTATTAAACAGCTATTGATTATCCCAAGGTGAAAGCACAACAATTACATTATCAGGAATATCTTGTCAGACTAGTCATGGTTGCAGTTCTTGGGTTTTACAGCTGGGTAGGACTACTGATTTCTTTTCTTCCTTAGCATCTTCAATAGCACCTTCCAAAGCTGAGAGTCAGTCCTCCAGAAGAAGGTCTTCAGTTCAGTTCCACTTCAATTCCCCCAAGTCCTGTGTATGAACTGTGTGATATCTTAAGCAATAGGGTCTGATCTTCAAGTTCTGGGACACAATCAGGAGAAATCACAGTAGCCAATACTGTTTCGAGAGTCTATTAGACTCCCTGAACAACAACTCAAGGCAGGTTTCCCTTGTCTGGCAAAGCAGTTTTCATTATAATCTATGGCTCTTACATGGAATATTATCACCACCGTGGTGGCATAACTCCATATATATTGTATACATACCAAACAATTATTTGTTTATTATTATTTGCAATTATTATTATTGTATATACATACTAAACAATTATTTTCATTTTTTAGAGTCTTACTATGTATCCATGAATGCCTAAAACTCACTATATAAAGCAGGGTGGCCTCAAACTCACATATCTGCCTGAGTCTGCTTCACAAGTTTTGGTAATGAGGGCATGAGTAACCATGCCTGCTCTTAAACAATTTTTAATATAATTATTTTTTCCTTTGAACTTCTTTTGAGAAATGCTTATACATTAAAAATTGCATGTTTTAAAATCAGATTGTTTTGCTATTGTGTTGTTTTTTTTATATATTTTGAATTTTAACCAAGGATCAGATGTATAGTTCACAAATATATTCCTGGATTTTTGAAGCTGCAATTTACTCTTCATTTTTTTTTTCTACAGGCAGAATCTTTTACTTTGTTATTTTCCTCTTTACTTTTGCATTTGCTGCCTGTTATTTCAGGTTCTCATCCAACAATCATTACTTATACCAATGCCATAGGTCTTCTCCAAAGTGTCAGTCTAATAGTTTTATAACGCAGAAGTTATGTTTAAGTCTTGAATCTGTTTTCAATTTTTTGTTGTATATGCTATGATCTATTGGTCTATTTTCACACGTCTCAATGTAGATGCACTGTATTTTTAACACTAGTTATGCAAATGTGTCCTTTCTTTAATGTGTTTTCATGTCTGCTGAAATTCAATTAAATACAAACATGTTGACTTAATTCTTGGTTTTGTATTTTATACCTTTTCTTTCAGTGTCCATTTCTATGCAAGTGTAATGCTACCTAGATCATGTTATAGTTTGGTATTCAGGCCGTATAGTGCTTTCAGCTTTATTAGTTTTACTCAAGGTTGTTTGGGCAATTTGGTAACTTTACTAGATTGTAAAATTCTGCCATTCTTTTCCTATTTCTGTGAGAAACATGTGAATGTTGATAGAAATTGCAGTAAATCTGCTTATTGTTGTACGTGTTATAGATACTTTAATGATGTTTGCCCTATCCGTAAACATGTATCTTTCAATTCATTTGTCTTTTTCAACTTTTTATGTGTCATGGTGTTCACTATACAGATTTTTCACTGCCTTTGTTCAGTTTTTCACATTATATAGATTTATTGATATTATCAATTTATTGAGAACTCAATCTGCTTTGTCTCTAGATATTTGTCCATGTTTTTATTTAGCTGTTACTTTATGGTTTCCTTTAGATCTTGAGGATTTAAAACACAATTACATACACTATTTACTAAGTTCAACAACAGGCTCATCAGTGATGGTTTCTGTCAGTATTTTTTTTCCTTTCATTTTATGGCATGCCTCATAATTCTTTATGAAAACAGAATGTTATGATTATGAAACATTTCTTAGCAATGGAAAAGAGATTTTTCCTCCACTTTGCTTATCTTTGGCTATCAATTAGACTATTCTAATCTATTTTTGTGTGTTCTCTCAATTCTATTAGTTCATTTGAAAGATTTCTGTTAAATATATCTTCTGTTAATTAATTTGAAGCATATTTGTTGAATACTTTTTGTTTTTCATTTAATTTTAAAAATATTTTTATTATTTATATTTTATGTGTATGAATGTACTACCTGCATGTACATAAGTGTACCTCTGGCATGCAATGCCTACAGAAGTCAGAAGAGTGTATCGAATCCCCTGGAACTGGATTATGGATGGTTGTTAGCTATCATGTGGGTGCTGGGATTGGAACCTGCATCTCTAGAGCAGCCAGTGTTCTTTTCTGCTGAGCCATCTATCAAGCCCCAGAAAGCAAATTTTATCATTCTTTCCAGATGGATTTGTGGATAAAGCAATTCCTGAATACTTAGACCAGTCTACCATAGTTTTTTGATCTTTCATTCTTTCTTCTTGTGTTTGGCTTTATTCTGTTGTTGCTGGTGAAACGAATTTCTGCAGATGTACCGATATAAACCACACATTATTTTATACTTCATTGAATGTGAAATCCAGTGTGGTCCTGAGCTACAGCTAAATTTCTTTCTGTGTGCTAAGGAAAGAAATCTACTTCCTTGTATTTTCCATCAATTAGAGGCCTCCCAGATGCCTTGATTTTTGGCCAACTTCCTTCATCTTCATAGCTAGCAGCATGAAATGTTCTCTTTGAATGTTCTTCTGTTATCACATCCATATTGGGATCACAGTTATGAAAGGTCGTTTGCTCTACAATTCAGCACTCATATTATTAAACTGGCCATACATGGCTAATCCAGGAAAATATCCCCATTCAAAGGCACATAACATTAAGTGTATCTTCAAAGTCCCTTTACTGTGTGAGTGGACATATTCATAGATTCTAAAGATTACGGCATGGACACTTTTGGGGAGTGTTATAGTATCTTGTACAATAAAATGCCTTGACTTTGACTTTTTGTCCTATTTTGTCACAGTCCATGAAGCTCTGCAAAATATATCTACACACAAGATTATTTTGATAAAATTTTATTTTCACAGACTATTTGCCATGATTCTTCTGCAACCACTAAGATATTTTATTTTTACTCATCACTCTTTTTTGATATTTCATCTTATATATTCTGTCAGACCCAAGAAATTTTACAAGGTATATGTGTGTGTTTGTATGTGTGACTTTGCATGCATGTATGTATTTTGTCTATGTACTTATAAAAGAATTTAGTACAAGTTTCCCTATACAAAGGAAAATGCTCCTCTTCTAAGCTATAAATTATCCATGTGTGGGATGCTTCTCTTCATGTTGTTGCTTGGGAGTATCCCAGAAACAACCAACATAATACAAGATATTGCCATTGCCCCTGGTCATCTATTAGCACTTGATGTTAAGTTTCTACTGCTGAAGATCCCACACACTTTGTTTATAAGACATGGAAAAATTAAGTTGATGCTTAACTGGAATATTTCATCCCAACAAAAGGAAATTATACATTATTTCACTCATTTATTGTGTTCAATTAGAAAAAATACATCATTTAAATATATTTAGTAATGCAATTATAAGCTTAATTTTTGAGAATTTCAGATAATACTTTCAATACACAAGAGATTAAACACAGCATAAAAGACATTGGTCACAAAGGGCATTAATATATGGCTTTGTGAGAATGAAATACTCTTGCATTACAATCAGAATATTTTCCATAAAAATTCTTTGGAATTTCTGCCTACTATATTTTATGTATGGGAAAATTTCCATTCCTCATTCCAAATACTTTATTTGTAAGATGCCTTTTTAAAGCATAGATAGGGACAAAGCCAATATTTCCCAGTCAATGTTACTTTGCTGGCCACTTTCAACATTCTTCCTATTCCCTTCCCTACATTTGAAATTATTGTGTATTAGTCACTTTTTGTACCTATGATAGAAACATTGACCCAAGCAATTTATAGGAGGAAGAGTTTATTTGAGCTTATGGTTCCAGGGGAATTACAGTCCGTCATGGTAGGTAGGCATGGTGGCTAGAGGTGGCTGGAGCAGGAGCAGCTGAAGTGAAGCTCTTACATCATGCAGGCACAGGAAGCAAAAGAACAACTAGAGTAGTGTCAAGTCTTAAGAACTCTGTAAGTCCACCCCCAGTGAAATGCTTCCTCCAGGATTGCCACACCTTCTAAAACCCCCCAAAATAGCACCATCATCTGGGGACAAAATGTCCAAACCCTTAGAGCCTATGGGGGACATTTTCATTCAAACCACCACATTTCACCCCCTGGACCCCACAGGCTCATGATCATATAAAATTCAAAATGCATTTAATTCAACTTTAAAAGTCCCCATAGTCATTTTCAATCTCAATACTATTCAAATGTCCACAGTCCACAGGTAAATATCTTAAATGTAAGCCTCTATAAAATTAAAAGACAAATTACAAACTCCCAACATACAGTGGAACTGAATACACACTACCATTCCAAAAGGGAGGAATGGAGGCATAGTAAGGAAATACCAGACCAAAACAAGACAGAAAACCAGCAGGGCAAACACCAATTCCAGTAGCTCCATGTCCAACTTCTGTAACTTTACTTCCAAAGGGCTTAGATGGCTCAGCCTCTCTAGCTTTGCTACATGCAACACATATCTCTCTCTTGTGCTGGTACCACTCCCTGTGTGCAGGTTTTCTTGGAAGATGCCTCATAGCTCTGGCATCACAAACTTCTTGGGGTCTCCATTGCCAACCAGGCTTCACCTTCACAGCTTCACGCAATGGCCTATCAGGAACTTCTCTAGGCAAGGGAACCCCTGCTTCACTCTGCTTGGCCTCCGAGGATCTCTGAAACTTCGGAGGAAGAATTGATGACCCCTTCACTCTTCCATCTTTCATGCATCTAAAGCCAGCACCAGGTGAGCAACACTGCCAACTTTGGCTGCAAGTTTGGGATAGACCCCAGCCTGCTTTATCCATTTTAGAAGCTTTTCTCTTTAGCGGCCCCTGTAGCATTTTCATTTCACAAGTTGGAGGCTTAACTGGGTGTGGTTTTGCCCTGGAGGCACTCTCTCTATTGTTTAATTTTGAATCTTTAGGCCCGTCAATCACTTTAATCTCCTTAATCACTTTAATCTCTTTATCAATGGGATCCTCTCCATCACATTCCAGGGCAGCAATATTTATTTCCTAGTGCTCTTTTTCAATCCAAACGGTATTTCTTTCTGCCCCATTTGTGCTTTTTCACTGTAGCTCTGCATAATATTCACCATCAATAGCCACACCACCATTTCTACATTAGAATGTCTTGAAATTTCTTCCCCAGAGAAATTAGTCCATGGCTTTTCAACTTAGCCTCAGGCAAGCATTTTGTCTGTGATCAGACTCGAACCAGACTCTTTGCCAAAATATCCTAATTGCTGCTTAAGTTCTTGTTTCCCTCTAGAACTACATTGTACTCAGCACTACTTTCTTCCAGTCCCCTTCTAGAATGACCTGTTAAGCTCCGCTTACAGCAGTCAACCACTTTTCTAGCCCAACTTTCCAAAGTCTTCCACATTTCTTCAAAACTCCACATGGTCAGGTTCTTCACAGTCAACAGCCCACTCTCTGGTACCAATTACTGTATTATTCACTTTCTGTTGCTGTGATAGAATCACTGACCCAAGCAACTTATAAAAGGAAGAGTTTATTTGAGCTTACAGTTCCAGGGGAATTACAGTCTGTCATGGCAGGGAGGCATGGTGGCTGGAGGTGGCTGGAGCAGGAGCAGCTGAAGTGAAGCTCTCCCATCATCACATAGGCACAGGAAGAAAGAGAGAAACTGGAGATATGTCTAGGCTTAAGAACTCTGCAAACCGACCCCCAGTGACAATCTTCCTCTAGGATAGCCACACCTTCTAAAACCTCCCAAAAGAGTGTCATCATCTGGGGACAAAATGTCCAAACCCTTGGAGCCTTTGGGGGACATTTTCATTCAAACCCCCACAAATGGTAAAGGTTCTTGCTACAAATCCTCAATGCCTGCACTAAATCCAGGAATCCACATTGTGGAAGGAAGAACATACTGCAGCAATTTGCAGTAATAACAAACAGAGATCCAAACACTCATTCAAAAATGGGAGATCAGATATCCACACCAAGAAACATGACTGAAATCCAAATGCTTAGGTCCCATCATAAAAACACCAACAACATGAATAACCAAGACAATATGTAAATTTTAATGTTCCTCCCCATAGTAATGTACCTTTGAAAATGCATGTTAGAAACCATAAAAGATAATAATTTCAAAAGAGAAAAAATTAACATATTCAAGTAATTAAAAAGATATGAATAGATGCTTGAAGGCAGATCATGAAAACACAAAGAGTTGAATGAAATAATGAAAAATTCAAGATATGAAAATAGAACTTAATGAAGAGCTTCAGTCTCTGAAGAAAAACTAAGAGAAGACTTGAAATAAACAATTCAGGAAGTCAAATGGAAAACTCAGAGGAAGACCCCATGAAGGACCAAGTGAAAGAGAGATTATCAGGTCTTGAAGACAAGGTAAAGAAATTGGATCACTCAGTCAAACAAAATGTAAAATCTAAAAATAAACTATGAACAGAGCATGCAGTAACTCTGGGACACTTTGAAAAGACCAAACCTATGATAACAAGTATAAAAGGAGAAGCCCAGTTCAAAGGCACAGAAAACATTTCAACAAAACCAAAAAGAAAACTTTCTTAATCTAATGAAATTGATGCCTACTAGAGATGCAAGAGAAATTCAAAATACCATTTAGATAGAACCAGAAAAGAAGCTCTCAATGTTACATAATAGTAAAATTCCTAAATGTTCATAACAAAGAAAAGGTACTGAAAACTGGAAATGAAAGAAAACCAAGTCAGATAAAAGGACTAGCCCAGCAAAATGATGACTGATTTTTCAATGGAGACTTTCAAATACAGAAGGTCTTTCTTTGCCTAATGTCCTAAAATTAGAAAAGACATATGTGAGCCCAGACTATTAGATCAAGCAAAGCAATTATTTCTAAGTAAATGAAAAAGAAAAGCTTTGAATATTTCAGGTATTTATGACTAATATGAATGCTTTGCATAGGATGCTGGAAGAAACACTAAGGTTTGAAAAGAAGGTTAATTACAATCAAAAGGGCACTTTAAATAAATAATTCAAGAAAATTTAATCAAAATATCTAAGAAAACATTATTAAGCAAAAAAAGAAAGAAATTGACACACAATGCTAAAAATTAATGCTTCATATCAACCATCTCAAGAGACAAAACTTAATAGATGGAATTTTGAAGCATGGGCCATCTTTTTGTTGCATCAAAGAAACACACCTCACCATTAACAAGATATCACTTTAGGGGTAAAGGGGAGAAAATGGTATTCCAAGCAAATGGAACTAAGAAACAAGCAGGTGAAGCTATCCTAATATCTGATAAAATAAACTTCAAACCAAAACTAGTGAAAACAGGTAAAGAAAGACACTACATACACATTAAAGAAAAAAACTCTCAAGATATTACAATAATCAACATTTACACCACAAACATAGAAATATACCAATTCATGAAAAAGATAATATTAAGTCTAAAATCAGAGATTAGTCACAACATATTTATTCAATACATCATTCTCACCAACAGAAAGGTAATAAGGAAAATACTATAAAGAGAATCTCAGGAGTTGAATAAGTTCATAACCCAAATGGAACTACTAGATATCTACAGAATATTCCACCAAAACAAAGAATACTCATTCTTCTCAGGGACTCATGAAATTTTCTCCAATATGGACCATATATTAGAACAAAAGAGCAAGTCTCAAGATATATAGAAAAACTGAAATAACATCCTTCATTCTTCCTTCCCACAACAGAATAAAGCTGGATATCAATAGTTATAAAACTACAAAATGTACAAAAATTCATGGAAACTAACAACAAACTAGTGAATAAACGAGTCAATGAAGAAATCAAGAAGGAAATTAACATAATTCCTATAATTGAAGGAAAACGAATGCAACATTGAAAAATCTATGAGACATAATGAAGAGAATTATAAGAAGAGAGTTTATAGGAATTATTAAGTATTTACATTAAAAAGTTTGAGAGATCATGTGTTAGTAACTGAATCAGTCACTTGAACTCTTTGGTAAAACAGGAATATTATAACACCCAGAAAAATGGAGGGAAAGAAAAAGATCAAAATTAGTTCTAAAATGAATGAAATGGAAATGGTAAGACAGTATAAAAATTAATTAAATTAATTTCTACTTGTTTTAAAATATTAACGAATTTGACAAATCTTTAACCAAAATATTGGAAAGAAAAATAGAAATGGAAATTAAAGATGAAAAGGAAGAAATTGCAACAGACCCTGCAGAAATTCAGAGACTCAAAAGGGCATATGGTGAAAACCTAAATTCTAGCAAACACAAAATTTTAAAATAATTGGATGACTTTCTAGACATATAACCTACTAAAGTTAAATAAAAATGAAATAAATCTTTTAAATAGATCCAAAATTTCTAATAGAGAGACTTGGGAAGTAATTAAAAATGTCAGCAACAACAAAATGCCAGAGTGCCACCCAAGTTCTCTCTGGGTCTCTTGTGCTATCAGGCAAACCATGTAATATATCTTTATGTAAATTTATCATTACCACGGGGGGCGGAAGTGGAGTGACTTAGAAACAGAAACGCAATGCCTAGCACTGTGCCACCAAGGTCTGCACTGCCCAGCTCTGCACCAGGGCTCAGAACCTGCCATTCCAGATGGCTCCTGCAGCCCAACCATAGTCACTGATAGGTTTCACCCACCCCTCAGGGGTCAGCCATCTTGCCCCAGGTCTGTAAGTGCCAGCCCATTCTATTCCTGAGCATGCCTAGACACTGTGCCCGTTTCATGTTCTCGGTTCTGATTCAAGATGGTGCCACAAGCCCCTCCTTCTTAAGCTAACTCTCCACAGTCAATTCTCCACAGTAGGCCCTGCCCCTTAGAGGAAACTGGAAGCTTGGAACACACTCCATCCCTTTCCTCCACTCTTACAATCTTTCTGCCAATCTTCCCCTAAGGTCCCCGAACCTTGGAGGGTGTGACAGATGTAGGGCGATCTCTCTCATATCATGGCAAGATAGTGATTTCTTGGGCCTCTGCATTATTTGTCTTGAAGCCATGGCCACTGATCTATCTATCTATCTATCTATCTATCTATCTATCTATCTATCTATCTATCATCTATCTATCTCTCTATCTCAATGGTGTTTCTTTTACTATAAAGATAAATAGAAGGAAGTAGACACATCTAAACAAACACGAATGTACTTGTCCCCGCTAGGATCTGTAGCCTTCTTCAAAATAAGGGGCTGGCTTGGTCTACAGCACCAATTGTGTGCTCCACCCCTAGGAATGGCTTTATCCAATTAGAAATTTGTCAGTTGTATGTATGTTGGTCAAGCCATTATTGCACTTGTAGGCATTGCTTGGCATGTCCATAGTGTGCAGCACATGGGGTTCATTATTGAATAGAATCGTAAGGGATCCTTTCTTCCCCAACTATCTGCATAGCACCTTCTGGCAACATGAACTTCATTCATCCAGTGGCATGGAGTTTTTTGGCTTAGTCTCAGCTCCATCTCCTCTTCTTCTCCTGCGCTCACAACATGCAGTATCTTCAGCAACATGGCCTTACCAACCTTTCTAGTGTACAACCGGCATTAGTGCCTGTCTCCCAATTGGCTGGTTCCTCCAATGGGCGGGGCCTGACATGGTGCATGGACTATGAAGGGGCTGCTGGGAGCCATCTTGGGATGGAAGCCTGGAGCCATGGGTAGCATATTTGGTGTGGGGAACACACAGCCAGCCACAGCAGCTCAAAGACAGAATTGGATGACTCTTGTGGACCTGGGGTGAGGTCACTGGTCCATGTGGCATGAGCGAATGCTAGTGGGGACTGTGGTAGTGGTGGCACGGTCTGATATGGTGAGCTCTGAGCCATGCTGCCAGAGGCATGGGGTTAGGCGCTGGCTTCTCATTCCTTTGTAAGTTAATTTATACACATAAAATACATGATATGGTTTGTCTGATAATGCAGGAGGCCCAGTGGTCATTTGGGTCACAAAACTGGCATAATCTGGCTGGATAAAGGAACAACAGCCTTGGGGATCTGGGCCTCAGATATCAGTGCTGTTTCTGCTGCTGTGGTAGGTCAGCTGGATTCAGAGTCCCAAATCCAGGAGAGAAGCCAAACAAAACGCATGTGCTTAATGGGGTTAGGGATAGTCATATGGGTTATACAATGGATCATAAAATCTGTAACTACAAAGAGGCCACAGCTATGTTTTAAATGTGGGGATATGTTGCGGGTATATGAAGATTTGTTAAAAGTTACCCAAAGGCTTAGAAAATCTTTTACCTGCTTTAGAGAGTGCACAGTCACTTTGCATCATAAAGAATGTGTCCCAGGCAGGAAAAGCTGAAAAGCCTGAACTGGCAGACCCAGTTGCAGAGATTAAGAGAGAAAAAAGGTGGGACACTTTGATTCATGTAAAGTCCAAGGACTCTGAGGAAAAGACAGATAATAGTAAAAGGAAAATAAAATTAACTGTGCTGTAGTTAGGAAATATTCCTAGGTATGCTAGAACTGTTAAAACTAGGAAAAACTTAAAAGCAAGCAAGCAGAGAGCCCCGGCCACGTGGCTTGTGAGAGTATGGGACATGGGAGCAAATGATGTCAGTCTAAGTCCTTCAGAAGCTTCACAGCTGAGTTATATAACCACCCATCCATCCTTGCACTATAGGCTGTTCAACCTAGGCCAATGAAGGGGGGAGCAGTCCTTAATGGGGGTGGCTGGTTGAGGCATTAAAGATATGGTCATCACCAAGGGAAACTAACACGATTAGCAGGGGCTGGAGGACTATAAAGGAGGGACAGGCATGACTGAGAGAACTAGGTATGAGAAAAGCAATATATGATGTCCAGTTCACTGGGCCAGATGAGATTTAGTTCACCAGAGATATGAAAAAAAGCCTAATTCAACTGTAAGCTCGAGAATGGTATGGGGCTTTAATGGTTTTACTAAGCCCTTTGATGGGGCAGGATCTTTGTAAAGTGAGAGAGGCTTTGGCAAATCTAAATGACTCTGACCAATATGTAAAACGTGTCTGTAAAATAACAGAACACCCTATAAGAGATATAAAAAAGACCAGACCAGGGAAATGGTCCACTTGGGTTGCTCAAAGACAAATGTGGCATGACTTATGTCAAGCACAAATCCCCAGAGAAAGAATTGATAGAAAACCAAATTCGGTACTAAGGCATTTCTGGAAGGTTTTAAAACCAGAAAAAGTTTAGAAAAAAAGGAAATTCACAGAATAACTGTACAGGGATGGCTAAGAATCCCCAAGAATTAATTAAGATGCATTTCTCTTCTGATAAAGGCTATACTAAAGGTGGAAGCAGGTTTTCCCACCAAGTTCTCCCCCATCATCCTGGTGTGGTCAATGGCAATATGACAGATGTGCTTACAGTCAGGAGGCGGACCCAGAGCCTGTCTGACTCAGGAAACCAACAAGTGCAGTGGGGACAGGAGAAGCCCCCTGCCTCCTTAATCCAGTGCAGAGTCAGTCAACTTGAGCCAACACCTGTAATTGTATTAATCAAATTAATGCCTCGTACCCATGCTATGGTACCTTACAAGGATCTATGGAGAAAACATGTAATACGAAGGATAAAACCTTTCCAATCTGTGTGAGACCTTGTCTATGATTGATTTAATATATTATGTTATTGTTCCTTCAAGTGTTTTACAGATTTGAAACCCATTTGAAAGATCCCTGAAGAAGCAAAGGCCAGCTATAGCTCTAAGATTCTTGGGAGTTTTATGTACGTTGGGTAAGATGAGGATAGAGACTCTCAAATTATAAAACTGGTAAGAAAATCTACAATGCCAGGGGTGGGTTATCAGCGCCCCCCCCATGAGCTCTTGGTCAGAGAGCGATCCTAGAGGTCCTCCAATTCACCAAGGCTATTGCCACTAATGTCGGTTGTACACTAGAAAGGTTGGTAAGGCCATGTTGCTGAAGGCACTGCATGTTGTGAGTGTGGGAGTAGAAGAGGAGATGGAGCTGAGACTAAGCCAAAACACTCTGTGTCACTGGATGGATGACAGTCATATTGCCATGAGGCTCTATACAGATGGTTGGGGAAGAGAGGATCCCTTATAATTCTGCTCAAGGATGGACCCTGCATGCTGCACACTATGGACATGCCAAGCAATTCCTGCAAGTGCAATAAAAGCTCAACCATCACACGTACAACTAACAAATTTCTAATTGGATAAGGCCTGCTGCTAGGGGTGGAACACACATCTGGTCCTGTAGACCAGGCCAATGCATTGTGTTGAGAAAGGTTACAGGCCCTAGTGGAGAAGCCATCATGAGTATAGTACACCTACTGGGATATCTTCTAGGCATTTGTATTTACATTCATGTTTTTTCGAATGTGTCTACTTCCTTCCATTTGTCTTTACAGTAGAAGAAACACCACTGAGATAGCTCAGTGGCCATGGACTAATGATGACTAATGAGGAGGCCCAAGAAGCTAATATTTCACCATGATACAAGAGAGGTCACCCTACATCTATCAACCCCTCCAAGGCTCAGGGACTTTAGCAGAAGATGGACGGGTACATTGTAAGAGTGGAGGAAAGGGGTGGAGTGTATCCCAATTGGCTGGTTACTCCAATGGGTGGGGCCTGATGCAGAGCATGGACTACAAAGGGGCTGCTGAAAGCCATCTCGGGACAGAAGCTGGGAGCCGTGGGTAGCGTGCATGGTATGGGGAATGCACAGCCAGCCGCAGCAGCTCAAAGACAGTATGTACTGACTCTTGTGGACCTGGGGCGAGATTTCTGGCCCCTGAGGCATAAGGAAATGCTAGCGGGGACTATAATAGTGGTGGCACAATCTGATATGATGGGCTCTGATCACCACCACCAGAGGTGTGGGGCTAGGCACTGGGTTCTCATTCCTTTGTAAGTTAATAAATACACATAAAATATATTATATAGTTTGTCTCATAGCACAGGAGACCCAGAGGGAATTCAGGCTAGTGGCACTAGCCTTGGTGAATTTGAGGACCTCTAGGATCTCTCTTTAACCAAAATCTCATAGGGGCCAACCCACCCCTGATACTGTAGATTTTCTTAACAGTTGTATAGTTTGGGAGTCTTACCCAACCATAAAATTCCCAAGAATCATACAGCTATTGCTGGCCTTTGCTTCTTCAGGTATCTTTCAAATGGGTTTCACATCTGTAAAACACTAGAAAGAAGGTTAACATTATATATTAAATCAGTCATAGAAAAGGTCTCACACCGCATGGAAAGGTTTTGTCCATTTGTATTAACTGTTTTCTCCATAGATCCTTGTTAGGTACCCAAGCATGGGTACAAGGCATTAATTTGGTTAGCTCTTTATCATCTTTAGTTATCCCTTTGGAGTCATTTCACACTTGGGGGATTTTACATGGAGTCTTTTGTATTCTTTTATTCTTGATACACTTACAGGTGTTGCCTCAAGTTGCCTGACCCTGCACTAGGCTAAGAAGGCAGGGGGTCTCTCCTGTCCGCACTTCACCTGTTGGTTCCTTGAGTCAGGCAGGCCTGGGGTTTGCCTCCTTGCTGTTCTGATTTTAAAGCCTTCCAGAAATTCATTAGTAGTGCACTTGGTTTTCTATCAATTTTTTTTTTCTGGGAATTGGGACTCAACATATGTCTTGCCACATTTGTCATCGAGTAATCCAAGTGGACCATTTCTTCAGTCTGTTCTTTTGAATATATCTTATAGGGTGTTCTGTTATTCTACAGACATGATGACACGTTTTACATGCTGCTCAGACTCATTTAGATTTGCCAAAGCCTGTCTCACTTTACAACGATCCTGTCCCATTAAAGGGCTTAGCAAAACTATTAAAGCCCCATACCATTCTCGAGGTCCCAGTTGAATTAAGGTTTCTTTCATATCTCTGGTGAACACAGTCTTATCTGGCACAGTGAACTGGACATCATATATTGCTTTTCCCATACGTAGTTCTCTCAGTAATGCCTGCCCCTCCTTTATGGTCCTCCAGCCCCAGCTAATCATGTAAGTGTCCCTTGGTGACGACCATGTGTCTTTAATGCCTTCAACCAGCCACCCCACTAGGGACTGTTCCCATTGCATTGGCCTAGTTTGAACAACCTATATCACAAGGATGGGTGGCTGGTTATATAACTCAGCTATGAAGCTTCTGAAGGACATAGACTGACATAGACTGACATCATTTGCTCCCACATCCCATACTCTCACAAACAATGTGGCTAGGGCCTCTCTGATTGTTCACTTGTAAGTTTTTCCTAGTTTTAACAGTTCCAGTGTGGAGTATTTCCTAGCTACATCACTGTTAGCATTTTTTTCCCTTTTGTATCAATGGTTGAATCTGAGGGGCAGCTTTAGCTACTTTTATTTTTAGATCATCGTTTTTTTTAAAAAAAAAACTATTATCTGTCTTTTACTCTGAGTCCTTGGACCTTACACAAGTTAGAATGTCTAACTTTTTTCTCTCACAAGCTCTGCAACTGGATCTTCCAGGACCTCTGCAGCCTTTTCAGCTTCGCCTGCCTGGGCATATCTTTTATTGTGCAAAGGGGACAAGCCCCCTCACGGGGTGCTCCTTTGTTTCCAGATCAGTAAAAATTTTTCTAGCATCTGGACAACCTTTAACAAATCTTCAAATACTCTCAAAATACCCCCACATTCACAACACAGCTGCTGCCCATGCTTCTGCATGACCCTACCCTTTTTAGTTACATATTTTGTATTCCATTGTATCAACCATATCACTGCTGCCATCAGCCCTCTAGCTTTTTTCAAATTTCTGCAGTTTTTCATTTTTAGCAACTTCATTCTGCCAACTTGCACAAATTTTGTCACCCAAGTTCTCTGTGGGACTCTTGCGTGATCAGGCAAACCACATAACATATCTTTATGTAAATGTATTATTGCCTTGGGGGGGGGAGGTGAGTGACTTACAACGAAACAAACCCCCAGTGTCTTGTTCTGTGCTGCCGAGCTCTGTATGGCCGAGATCTGTGCCATGGCTCAGAGCCTGCCATTCCAGATCTCTCCCATGGCCCTCCCATAGTCACCAGTAGCTATTGCCCACTCCTCAGGGTCCAGCAGTCTTGCCCCAGGTCTGTAAGTGCCAGGCCACTCTGTTTTTGAGCACACACAGCCGCTGTACCCCCTTCACATTCTCAGCACTGGGTCAGGATGGCACCTCCATTGTCAATTCTCCACAGCAGACCCCGCCCCTTGAAGGAAACAGGCAGCTTGGGACACACAGGTCTACATGGATTCAGGGCACAATTATACCAGAACTTCAAAGAAGAATTAGTAACAATCCTCAAATAATTTTCCCCAAAAGAGAAAAAGGACACTTAAAAATTATTTTTATAAAGCCAGTATTATCAGGCTGGAGAGATGGTTCATTGGTTAAGAACACAACTGTTCTTGCAGAAGACCCAGAAATGAATCTCAGCACCCACACGGCAGCTAACAACTGTCCATAACTCCAGTTCCAGGGGATCCAACAGCTTCTTTTGTTCTCCTTAGGCATTGCGTGACATGGGTGCGCTTATGTACATGCAGGCAATACACACACACATATAAAATAAAAATAATAAATAAAATGCTAAAAAATAAAGCCAGTATTATCCTGATATCAAAACCAGAGAACACCCCCCCCCAAGAAGGAAATTATGCACCAATATCTCTGATGAATATAAATGTAAAAATTCTAAATAAAATATTTTCAAACTGCATTCAATATTACATTAAAAATATTATACATACACCATGATCTAGTTGGTTTCATTCCAGAATTGCAGGAATGGTTCAACATATGTAAATAGGTAAATGTATTCCACCACTTACATAAACTCAAGGATAGAAACTAAATGAAAATCTCATTGGATGTAGAAAATGCCTTGAAAATATTTAACATCACTTCCTGTTAAAAGTTCTGGAGACTCTAGTGATACAGGGAATATAACAACATAAAAAAGACAATATACAATAATCCCAAAGGTAGTATGATTATAAACAGAGGAAACTCAAATTAATATCACTAAAATCAGGTAAAAGACAGGGATATCTGTTCTGTATCCACCCATTCAATCAAGCACTTATAAAGCTAGAAACAGCAATAAGACAAGAGAAAGACATGAAGACAAGACATACGTTGAATATAGGACTTGGACCAATGGATGGGGAACTGACCTGGAAGCTTCCTGTCTGAAGACAAACTCTCATATACTAGAATAGACTATGAAAGGTGCTAAGGGAGAAAATCAACTAACAATACAACCCAAGCTTTAAAGCCTAACAACCTCAAAAATGACTGGCACAGCAATGCATTTGTGGCATTTTCTTCTTGCAAGCAATCAACATCTATCTATTTAGACTTAAAGCCTGCTCAATAGAAGGGGACAAATTTTTGGTACTGTAAACATAACCAAAACACATGGCTGTAGATAATCATAGTTCCTAGGAAAACTCTACATCTGTCACATTGCTAGACAAACAAATCCCTCATTATATGTTAAATATATATTCTTATATTTACATAAAAGTATACCTGTCATCATTCATCAAAGTAGCTACTTTTTGCAACAGATGCAAACTATTACTGAACTCCACAACTGGTCGAATACAGAGAATAAATGGCTGTGAATGGCCCAGCCCTAAGTGACACATCTACAATGAAACCTCTACACCTAAGGCTCACAGATCATAGTGGAACAGGTAGAGAGAGAATTAATACATTTCTCAACTCCCACCAGAGAAGCTTCCTTGTGCAACCAATGTCGATTAACAAAGAAAGTCAGACCTGGAGAAAATGTAGACAAGAATAGACTGCAGATTGCCTGTCAGTAGATAGAACTCATATATTAATCATCACCCATCCTGGTCTCCTGGACCATTGAGGAAGGAGGGGACAGAAAGATTATCAGAGCCAGGGGTGGTGGATGACCACAAGGCCTCTGGAAACTTGTTCATATGAACTTACAGCAATCATGACAAATTCACAAGTCCCATGAATACTCAAAGCAGACAAAATTCCATGACGGAACTGAGGAAATGGACATGAAATTCCAACCTTATTCAAGGAACTAGTGGCAGCTGTTTACTGCTGGGCAAAGGACAGTGGATCTTCTTTAGGAAAGGCTGACCAGGCTCCAGTGGATGAACTTGCACTAAGGGACATCTGGGGACACAAATTTGACTTTATAAGCACTAATATATATGACAGAATGTATGAAATTCGGTTGGGCTTTAAAGAGGTGTGCAGATAAAAAGAGGGGTTCTAAATATGATTAAGATACATTGTTCAGCCAATCATGTGGTGCATATTTATAATCCAAGCACTTGGGAGGCAGAAGCAGGAAGATCTCTATAAGTTCAATGTCAGCCTGTTCTACATAATGAGATCCAGGCCAGCTGGGCCTACAGGGAGACCGTGTTTCAAAAAAAAAAAAAAAAAGGACAAAAAAATAAATAAAAGATCTATTGTTTACGCCTGGCCTTATGGTACACGCATTTAATCCCAACACTTTGGATGCCAAGACAGGTGGATATATGTGTGATCGAAGTTAACCTGGTCTACATAGCAAGTTCCAGGCCAGGTATGGGTACAGGAAGATCCTGTCTCAAAAAGGCCAAAAAAGATACATTGCATGAAATGCACAAAAATTCAATAAAAGTGTTTTGGAAAAATCAAATAAACATCCAATTAAAAAAAATAAGTTGACTTATAACATTTTATTCTAAAGCACTCCCTTGGAATAAATCTAAACAGAAGAAAGAATTAGAGCAAAAGAAGAAAGAAATTTGATTGTCAACAATGTGCCTTGGATCATAATTTGAACTTCTGGATAGGACTCTGGCTCTATTAACAGCATTTTGTCTCAAATTAAACCTGTATAATATGCACAAATTACTAACACAAAATGTTAAAAAAAAACCACTTGGATGATGAAAATTTTAAAAAGGAAAGAAGATGCTAGAACATATAAAGACTCCTCATGCTGATGGACTGGTAGGTTAATATTGTGAAAATGGCCATCTTACTAATCATTACAGATTCAACACAATTCCAATAAAAATTCCATCCTAATTCTTCACATCAGTTGAAAAGTCATCTCTGAATTCCTGTGGAAACACAGAAAATTCAGATAGCCACAACAATCTTGAACAATAAAAGAGCTGGAGGTATCACCATTCTTGATTTTTAAATTATAATACAGAACTATAGTACTAAAAACAGCATGGTACTGGCTAAAACAGACCCACCAATATATGTAATAGACAGGAGAACCCAGATTTATGTCCAAGCATTTAGTCACACTTACAAAAGGGAAAAATTACACATTGAAGAAAAATACATCATTTTCAACAAATACAGCTGTTCAAACTGGACAGGTACATGTAGTATAAAATTAAATCCTTCTCTGTGACTATGCATGAAACTCAACTCTCAATGTCTCAAAGATATCAAAATAAGACTTGATACTTTGAATCTGATAGAGGAGTATGGAATATGGTTCAGCTTTTAGGCATAGGAAAGACTTGCTGAGCATAACTGCAGTAGTGATGGTGTTAAGCCAAGAAAAATTGAAAAATATAACCTCATGAAAGTGAAATGCTTCTGTACAGGACAGGATATCATGTAAGTGATATGGTAACCTATAGAATGGGATGAATATCTTTATCAGCCATACATCTTGCTCAAGGGTCTATGTTTAGACTATGTAAAGAACTGAAAAAACTCCACCTGGCTTACATGTTGAGAACTCAGCAGACAGCCTGAGAGTGGCTGTTCTGGCCTCCGTCTGGCTTAGAAGCTGAGAACACAGAAGACTACCTGAGAGAGCCTGGATCCAGCCTCCATGTGGTGGTGAGCTCCCCCAAATTGCTCCCTACCCCACCCCCTAACAGGGATTACTTGAGGCCCCTCCCATGACAACAGGGAAAACCTCTGCCTTATGGTAGGGTAAGGCTCAGACCTTAGCAGACAGCCTAAGAGCATCTGCTCTGGGCTTCCTCTGGCTTAGAGGCTGAGAATTCAGTAGTCTGCCTGAGAGTATCTGATCTGGCCCCCATCTAAAATAGGGGCTGAGAACTCAGAAGATTGCCAGAGAGTGCCAAAACTGGCCCTCCCCTTAAGGAATTTCCAAAATTGTGCAGTGATTACCTGCTAGTAAGAGTCCAAATGTTAGAAGGAAGTCTGAGTGTACCTGAGTGGAACCTGATTTGGGCTTCTGTGGAAACGCCTGAGTAGCTGATATGAAGCCATCAGTTCCATCCAAAATAAAATCTGAGAAAACCTGAAACCCAGACCAACCAGCTCTACAAATTCATTAAGAAAACAGCTAAGGCATACCAACAATAAAAACAGAAGCATACCTCAACTCAACAAAAGAAGATTTGATATTCATACCAGAATCACAAACAACAAAAGAAATTCACATGCCAAAATCACAATGAATAAATAATAAAATGGAAAGCCAAAACACTATGTCCCCACCAAACTCTACCAGTCTTGTAGAAGAGTTCTACAAGAAGACCTAAAAATAACAGAGGACAAAGAATTTAAAAGAACAGTCATAAACATGATTAAGGAGTTCAATGATTTTAAAGAATACACAAACAAATCAAAGAACTAAAAGAAGATAGGGATAATCTTCTGAATGAATTCACAAAAGAGATAAATATTGAAGAAAACTCAGGCTAAAATGAAGAAAGTGAAAAACTCAATAAACCAACTTGAAACAACAAGGGAAAGCCTCACCGCTAGAATGAATGAAATGGAAAACAGAATATCAATACAGGAGGATAAAATTGAAAAATTTGACCTCTCAAGAAAAGACTATGAAAAATATTTTTATAAAGCACAGGAACAGAACATGAAGGAGATGTGGGACACCATGAAAAGACCAAAACTACATATCATAGGCATAGAGGAAGGAGAAGAATCTATGGTTAATGGTACTGACTAGATCTTAAACAGGACTGTAGAAGAAAATTTCCTAAAATTAAGGAAAGACATCCCCACACAAATACATGCACATAGAACACCAAATAGGAACAGAAAAGAAACTTCCCATAGCATATCATATTAAAAACACTAAATGTAAGGAACAATAGAGAATCCTGAAAGCAGCAAAAGAAAAACAAGTTACATACAAAGGAGAGTCCATCAGAATTAAAGCTCACTTATCAATGCAGACTATGAAAGAAAGAAGAGCCTGGACCAAGGTATTTCCAGTTCTAAATGTCCATAAATGCCAGGCCAGAATATTTTACCCAGCAAAAATGTCCATTATAGTTGAGGGGGAAAGAAAATTCTTCCATGACAGGATAGTCTGAAGAATACATGTCCACAAAATCAGCCCTTCAAATAATACTTGAAGTGATACAAAGAATGGAGAAAGGACCAATTATACCCCAGGAATAACAAATAAAGTAAAATAAAGTTATAATTGTGGAAACTTGAAATTAGACAAAGAATGCAAACTAATTAAAATGATGGCAACCCATACACTTCTTTCAATAATAACATTAAATATCAGTGGACTAAACTCCCCAGTCAAAAGACACACACTAGTTGAATGGATCGAGAAACAAAGCCCAACATTTTTCTGTCTCCAAGAAACACATCTCAACTTCAAGGACAGGCACTACTTTAAGGTAAATGGATGGAAAAGAATATTCCAGGCAAATTGCACTAAGAAACAAGCAGAGGTTGCAATTCTAATATCTGACAAAATAGACTTCAAAGTAAAACTAATCAGAAAAGATAAAGGGAGTGACTTCATTCTGATCAAAACGAACAACTAAACAAGAAGATATTGCAACCCTGAACATATATGCACCAAATTCTGGTCCATCCAAATTCATAAAATCAACGCCATAGGACGTTAATATACAGATTAATCCCAACTTTGTAATAGTAGGGGCTTCATTATCCCACTATCTCCATTAGACAGGTAGACTGGAAAAAGTATAAATGGAGAGACATCTGAACTAAATGATACTATACATCAAATGGACGTAACAGACATCTACCAAATATTCAACCCAAGCACTTAATAATACACTGTCTATACAGCACTCTATGGAACTTTCTCAAAAATTGGTCAAATACTGGGTCACAAAACAGACATCAACAAATACAAAAATATTGAAATAATTCCCTGCATTCTGCCAGACCACAATGCATTAAAGCTTAAAATCAACACCGAAAGAAGTCCTAGCCACTATACAAAGTCATGGCAATTAAACAAAACACTTCTAGATGATGAGTGGGTCAAAGGAGAAATTAAGAAATAAATAAAAGAATTCCTGAAATTCAACAAAAAGAGCAATAAAAGACAACAAGATTTCTGGGACACTTTAAAGCAATCATAAGAAGGAAGTTTATAGCTCTAAGTACCTACAGTAAAAAATCAGAAAGAGCACAAATAAATGACTTAACATTAAAACTGTACATTAAAAGAGATCATTCACCATGATCAAGTAGGCTTTATTCAAGAGATGCGAGAATGTTTCAGAATGTCCAAGTCAATAAATGTCATCAATCATATAAACAGACTCAAAGACAAAAACCAAATGGTCATCTCAATAGATGCAGAAAAGGCTTTGACAAAATTCAGAATGCATTCGTGATAAAAGTACTAAATGAAATTGGACTGTGAGGAACAAACCTCAACATAATTAAAGCTGTATACAACTTACCTACAGCCAGCATCATTCTAAATGGAGAAAAACCGGAAGCATTCCCATTAAAATCAGGAACCAGAAATGGATGTCCAGTATCTCCAGTACTTTTCAATATAGTGCTTGAAACACTTGCTGGAACAATAAGACAAGAGAAGGAAATTAAAGAGTACTAACTAGAAAGGACTAGGTCCAATTATCCCTTTTTGCATATGATATGATGCTACAACAAAGAGATCCAAAAATTTCCACCACAAAATGCCTGGAACTTATCAAGACTTTCAGTATAGTGGCAGGTTATAAAATCAATCTACAAAAATCAGTAGCCTTTCTTTATACCAATAACAAGAAATTGGAGAAAGAGTACAGGGAAACACTCCCATTCACAATAGCTGAAAAAAAAAATCTTGGAATAAACTGGACAAAAAACATCAAGGATCTCTACAATAAAAATTTAAATCTTTAAAGAAAAAGATTGAGGAAGCATGGGAAGGACATCCCATGCTCATGAACTGGAAGAACTAATATTGTGAAAATGACTGTCCAACCAAAAGCAATATATTGATTCAATGCAGTTCCAATCAAAATTCCCATGACATACATCACAGAATTAGAAAAAATATCATCAAATTTGTATGGAAGGACAAAAGAACCCTGACGTGAAAGCAACCCTGAGCACAAATCGCAACACTCAGAGGATCACTACTACAGAGCTATAGTCATAAAAACAGCATGGTAATGGCACAAAAATAGACACATAGATCAATGGAATATCACTGAAGACCCAAACCTGAATACACAGAATTTCAGCCACCTGATATTTGACAAAGGTGTGAAGAACACAATTGAGGAAAGACAGCATCTTAAACAAATTGTGCTGGCAGAAATGGATCTCCACCTGTAGAAGAATGAAGCTAGATCATTATCTTTCACCTTGCACAAAAGTCAACTCCAAATGGATCAAAGACCTCTATGTGAAACTGGAAGCCGTGAAACTATTAGAAGATGTATTAGTCACGTTTCTGTTCCTGTGATAGAAACACTGATCAAAGCAACTTATAGGAGAAAGAGTTTATTTAAGCTTATGGTTACAGGGAAATTACAGTCTGTCATGGTGGGGATGCATGGTGCAGAAGTGGCTGAAGGAGGAGCAGGAGAGAGGATCTACATCTTCAAGCTGGCACAGGACGCAAGAGAGAAACTGGAGATCCAGGAAGGCTTAAGAACTCTCTAAGCCTGCCCCCAGTGACGTGCTTCCTCCAGGATAGTCACACCTTCGAAGACCTCCCTAAACAGCACCACCACTGGGGACAAAATGTTCAAATACATGAAGCCTATGGGGCAAATTTTATTCAAACAACCAGAGATGAAAATATTGACAGTATCCTACAAGATATAGGTGTAGAAAAGGATTTTCTAAATCATACAGCAATTTCTCAGGAATTAAGGTCAACAATCAACAAGTGGGACCTCATTAAAATAAAAAGCTTTTGTGCAGCAAAACAATCAAGAAAGTGAAGAGAAAACCTACAGAGTAGGAGAAAAACTTTACCAGTGACACATCTGATGGAGGTTTAACATCCAGAATATATAAAGAACTCAAAAAACAAAATGGCAAGAAAGCATATGACCCAATTCAAACAAGGGCTAAAGATCTAACCAGAGAGTTCTCAAAAGAAGAAATAAAGATGGTTAACAATCATCTTAAAAATTGTTCCACATCATTAGTAATTAGGGAAATGCAAATTAAAACTACCTTAATGTTTCACCTTAGACCAGTCAGAATGGCTAAGATAAAGAGAACAAATAATACCAAATTCTGGCAAAGATGTGGAGAAAGGGGAATGCTCATTTACTGTTGGTGGGACTGAAAACTCATAAAAACTAAAAATAAATCTACCATGACCCAGTTATAGCACTCCTTGGCATATGCCCAAAGGACTCATCCTATCATAGAGATATTTTAACAATATGTTTGTTGCTGCTCTTGTCACAATAGCTAAGACATGGAAGCAACCAAAGTGCCCCTCAACTGAGGAGTGGTTAATGAAAATGTGGTCCATTTACACAATGAAGTTCTCTTCAGCAGTAAAGAACGATGAAATAATGAAACTTGTAGGTAAATGTTTGGATCTAGAAACTGTTATACTAAGTGAAGAAACACAGACTCAGAAAAACAAAAGACATATGTTCTCCTTCATCTGTGGAACTTAGCACCAAATCCTTAGAAATGAGTGCATATCCTGATGCAACTTCAGGGACCAGGAATATGGCAGGGAAACATGGATAGAAAGGGAAAGAAGGAACCTGAGAGAGAAGAATAGTAGGACAAAGGTGTTACTAGGGGGAAATATGTAAAAGCGGATAGTGAAAGGGTGGGGGGAGGGCAGGATTCTACAAACAACTATAGGAAAAAAGGGGAAAATAAAAATTCTCAGATACACAGTAAAAAAAAAAGCCTTAAGCACAGAAGGACCCCTATGGGAATGGAAGAAAACCCTTGCAGAAGCAATATGGTTGTTAATTGAAAATCTTACTGCCAGAAGTAGGTTGCCCCCTATGAGCTATTGGTCTGAAGGACACTGGAAGTCCCCAAAACAACAAAGGCCATTACCAATAATGTTGGTTGTACACTGGAAGTGGATGGAAAAATCCTATTGCTGAAGACAGAGCATGATGGGAGCACAGGAGAGGGAAAAATCAAGCTTGAACTAAGCTGGAAATTCCCTGACACTGGATGGATGGCATTTATGCTGCCAAAAGGCAAAACACAGATGACTGGGGGTGAATAGTCCCTTAAAATTCTCCTCAGCGAAGGACCCTGCATGTTACACTACCAGCATACCATACAAGATGTTCCTTTTGGTGCAATAGTGGCAAGTCTAGTGTATGTACAATCAGAAAATTTTTGATTGGATATAATGCCCACTCCTAGGGGTGGACCACACATCTAGTACTGTAGACCCCGCCATCTCCCTATGAGGGGAAAAATTAGGCCCCACTGGGAAGTCACTGCATTTTCTTTGCTGGATGGAAATGATACACCTGCTAAAGTATTGACCAAGCACTGGTGTTTACACCCATAGGTTAAGTTGTTATAGCAGCCACTGTTTAGATGTTCTTGCTTCCTGCTGTGTGTTTTTATAGTAGATAGAATCACATGCAAACTGTCCAACAGCCCATGAAAAACAGATGATGCAGAGACCCTAAAGTTCTGTGCCTTGCCATAATGGGAGGAAGATCATCCCTCAACTACCATCCCCTCTGAGTCTCAGGGACTTTTGCACAAGAGGTTGGCAGAAAGAATGTAAAAGCTGGAGGAAGGGGTGGAGTGTTAACTATAAATGTCCTCTGACCATTATGCTGGCAAGCTATAGTCACACCTCCCTCCCATGCTTATTAAGTAGTCCAGGAGGTAGTCTGTTACCCATTCTACACAATCAGTTGACCTTAGCTGATGTGGGGGGCGGCAAAAGACAAATAAGCCAAAAACACCAAAAGGGACCTCTCCCATCATTTCATGTGGCTGTTGATGGGTCACAGGATCTGTATTTGTGTGTGAACGTTATGGTGCCGCTGTAAATGTGGGGCAGCCACTCTTCTTTACTTAAACCCCTAGCCTATGCTCTGTTAAAAAATAATAAAATATTTTTTAATGTCCAATAGTCTTAGCCATCAGGAAAATAAAAGCTATTTGTGATTTCATCTTACCCTCATAAGAAAGGCTAAGATAAAAAAAATTATAACAAAAACTTGCCTGGATGTAGAGAAAGGGAAAAAATAACTGAATGTTGGTGCCTGTATGAACTGGTATAGTCCCTACAGATATCAATAGGGAAGTTCCTCAAGAACTAGGATAAGATCTACCACATGATCAAGCTATCTCACTGTATTATTTACTTTTATATTGCTGTGATAAAATACCAAGATGGAGGGCACTTATATAAGGAAGATTTTATTTAGGCTTATAGTTCCATGGGGATAAGAGTATATCATTTAGGGACAGATGAGAGGAAGCAGCCAGAGAAGAAAACTGAAAGCTAACATACTCAAGAAGGAAGCAAGGAGAACAAAACTAGGAGTAGGGCAAGGCTATGAACTCTCAAAGCCTGCTCCCAGTGATTTGTTTCCCCAAGCTATGTTACTCCCCCTAAAGGTTCCATGGCTCTTCCCAAGTAGTAACATTAATTGTTCAAATAGTTGAGTATATACAGAAACTCCCCACTCAAATTTTCAGAACCACTCTTAGGCACGTATCCAAAACAGTCTATGTTCTATTACAAAATCCATGCTAAATTGTTTCTTTATTCACAATAGCCAGGAAATGGAAACAACCTAAGTGTCCTTCACCTGACGAATGATTCATTAATTACTTTTCTCTTGCTGTCATAAATCATGACCAAGGGACATTATGCAAAGCAGAATTAATTTGAGCTAATATTTCCAGGGGAATAAGAGTCCATCATGGAGAGGAGGCATAGTGGCAGGAGATAGCCAGAGCAGGAGCAGAAATCTAAGTACTCATATATTCAAGCAGGCATAAGAAACAGAGAGCAACTGGAGATTTGGTGGGCTTAACTCACTAAGCCTATCCCCAGTAATGTACTTCCTTCAGCATGAAAATTCCACCACAAAATACAGACAAAATGTCCAAATATATGGAGCCTATGGGGCCCATTCTCATTCAGACTACCACATTGCACACCCATAGTCCCCATAGGCTCATGACCATACCAAATGCAAAATTCATTTAGTTCAACCTTAAAAGTCCCCATAATCTTTACACTTAGACAGTGTTAGACCAAGATTGACCAGGGGAATGTGAAAATGAAAGATGAGAGTCCGACTATAGGAACAAATTGTTCTTTCTTAGGAAACAATGAATGTGGCAAAATTCCTCCACGGGACTTGAAACTGTGTCCACTCAGGTGTAGTTGATGGGCTACTTATAAGGGCTGGAGGATTAGAAAATGGGGAGGTGGTAGGATCTCTTGGTTTTGGGTTTTACACAGTCCCTGGGTTAGATATTAGTTTGAATCTAAAGTTTATCTAGGGTTTTCTTAAGCCAACATGGGAATCTCTGAAAATTATCTCAGAGCCCTTTTCAGTCCAGGCAATTATCCTTCATTGCAGATGCTGAGGGGCATTGTTTCTCCATTAATTTCTTCAGGCTGAGGGGAATCGTCATAGGGAGGGGGTCATTTAGGGTTGCTTGGAAGAGGAAGTCCTCTGGTAACAAAGAGCAGGAAGATGGGCTTGACTTGGTCTCCAGTAGCAACTTGGACAGTCATACATCTTGCTCAGTCAGGAGATTCTGACAGAATCATTAAGACAATGATTCTTAAATTATTGGAGAGAGTTGATTAAACATAGTACAATGGTTTAGAGCAATAATGAGCTTATTTCTCTTGCTTGCAGATAGGTACTGCAGTGTTGAATTAAGTCAAGATTTGAAGTTTTATAGTTAAGTAACATTTTTAATTAATAACAAAATAATTAGTCAGAAATAAGTGTCTAAAATAATACTTTATAGGAACTTAAGTCTAATGTCTGGGAAGTGTAATTCCTAGAATTCTTAAAGAAACAATAATTGCTTTCCTGTTGGGTGTTTAAAACCATGCAGTTAGCCCAAAGTAATTATTATTACTATTTTTTTACTGTCAAAGTTAGTTGAGCATCTGGTCCTCAGGTGTCACTTGTGTTTGAGTGGTGCTCCTGTCTCCTTTGACTTTCCTTTCATCAGTTTCATCTCTGTCAGAGGTCCTGCTAGACTGTGATTTCTCTTGGAGGAAACTTTTGTGTGTGTGTGAGTTGTCTTCTTTGTAGGCTGGACACTACGTAGATCCGTCTAGTTGGGTCTCCATAGCCTCCTTGAACAAGAGAACAGGTGACTCACTGTAGTTACAGGACATTTTGAGAGATGCCTCATAGTCCCTTCATACTTACTTGACCTTGGAGAGAAAGCAGCAAATAGTTGTTCCTTTAAGTCCCTCTGATCAGATTAGTATAGGCCTCCAAGTATGGTTATGAAACAGCCAAAAATGTTATTTACACCACTCTGGTACTTTCAATTACTTTGTAACATGTAGATAAAATTTCAACAAAAACCAAAACAGTTTTGATTAAACCTTGACTGGACCCATATTTTGTTTTTTAAGCCAATCTTTATAATTATTGACAAAAACTAATTTAAGTAAACGGCTGATTGAACTCTAGCCTTAGAAATGTTAAGATTACTTTAGTGGGTATCAGTATATAAAAGACTGTCCAGATAAGGTCAAGAGTGGGTCTAAGTCAGAGAAAGAAGAGCTCTAACATCATAGTTAAAGTAAGCATAGCCCAGGAAAGGGATTTTCAAACAGTTTTCTTAGGTTTGTCTCAAATGAAGTCTGTTTTACTACAAACGAAATTAGTCTTCTTATTTCCCCAGCCTCCTATACACTCACTTATAGTTTTTCAGAAGGAAGGTGGCAGGGAATCTCATCAATTGCCTATAGATGAGAAATAAGCTGATCAGGATCCAGATCAAGCTCAATGAAACTGCTTCCTTTTAAATGGGACCCATCTGGTACAGGGAGGCAAAACCTAGCTCCTCTTGAACCAAAATGTATTGTTTTGGGGAAAAGAAAGCACCCTGTGTACTAATGATCACCTAAAGCACATTTTGTAAGTTTTCTACTTTTTGTTGTTGGACAGAATGGAAAAAGCCCCAAAGCAGCACTTGAATGATACAGGGAAACACAAAGGACATTTGCCACCAGCTAAAGATAACCCCAATATGTGTCTGAATTCATCAAACTTGTGGTTGTAACTGGACCTGTGGTACAATTCAGAGGAATAGACTAAATTTTTTTTTGCTGTAAAAGCAATTATTAAAATAACTCTGTATCTATATAAACCTCCTCAAATCCTCAATAAACTTGCTTAAATGTTCTTAGTATCCCTTCTATTCTGGAAATATTCAACCATCAATCTTCATACATAAATCTTTCTTTACTGAAATACCTCCATTTTTATA
>NW_008355363.1:4444458-4493620 GCF_000622305.1 Nannospalax galili | reverse complement strand
AGTTCTACACTGAAACTATATAACATTGAAAACAGGAAAAAGGACTAAGAGGAGAGAGAGAGAGAGAGAGAGAGAGAGAGAGAGAGAGAAGTAGTCTTTTTAATCCCTGAATAAAGAGTTTGGCATCCCAAGAGAGCAATTATGTGTAGGAGACATTCCATCCTGGAGGTGAAGTAATCATTTCTCAAATTTAACATATTGTCAAGTAATAGGAACTATTACTTGTAGAACCATAATTGCAACAAGGATCAAAGAGATATCATTTTAACCATAAAAATATTTTTGGACTAATTTATCAATTTTTGCTTGAATGAGAGTATAAGTCAATTTGATAGAAATTAAATTATTTTTAAGAAACATAAGCTCATGCAGATAGTGTACAGATTTGCAATCATACATAAGACAGATTTTAGTAACCAAGATTTTGTAATTATTATTTTTTGACATTGTACTCTGTGCTGGGTAGCTTTAGTGTCAACTTTGCACACCTGGGTTGAGGGAGCCTCAATTGGGGAATTTCCTCTATTGGACTGGCCTGTGGCCAGGTCTGTGGGGCATTTTCTTGATTGTTGAGTGATGTGGGAGGGCCCAACCCACTGTGGCTGGTGCCACCCTGGTCAGGTGGGCCTGGGTTATATAAGAGGGTAGGCTGAGCACAAGCCAGGGGAGCAAGCCAGGAAGCAGTGTTCCTCTGTGGTCTCTGCTTCAGTTTCTACCTCCTGCCTTGATTCCTACCTTGGGCTCCCTGATGAACTGTGACCTGGGGGATGTAAGACAAATAAACCCTTTCCTCCCCAAGTTGGTATTTGTCAGAGTATTTTGTCACAGCAATGAAGAAACAAACTAAAACATACTCTGTGTTACTCTCATTGTGAAAGGGAAACAACATAAAGATATCTGGTAAACACATACATCCATCATTTCACATGTAGTCTGTCCTTAATAATAACTCTATATTTAACAGTTTTATATCAAGAACATTTGAAAAAGAAATTATTTTGCCATCTTTGACCATTATACAACTTAAATAAAAATTTTAAGTAATAATACTACTTTAGAATCTGTTTTGAAAGAAAATGTCATTATATTTTATTATTTCACTGAATATTGTTTTGTATAAGCAATTAATACTTAAAAATTTTGTGAAACAATATACTTTGAGACATTTTTAATAGATTTTTAAGATGTTCAGGGAACCCAAGTTTATAAGGCCTTTGAATCAATCATAAAAATACCCATATTCACAAATCTTCCTATGGCAGAGGTCAGGAGGCAGAACCAGCTTTTGAGAACAGGGACCAGGATGTGGGCTAAGGAAAGCTCTGTGAAGCCCCAGAGCTATGCTCTAGGGAGGGAAGCCAAGTGGTGCATTGGGGGACTTTTCAGAGAGAAGGGGCCAGAGATGGAGTACAGCTTTCCTGCCATGAGAGGAAGAAAGACAAAAAGGGCTGGGACAACACTGAGAAGTTTTGCTGGCAAGATCTTTCAGCTTTGTGTGTGACAGGGAGAGCACAGGCAAGATATTTTTTAAAGAAAAACAGAGGGCAAGGGCCAAAATAGAGGGGGGATAGGCCTAGAAATAGAAAAATCTTGGTACTTCAGATTACTCATGATTTAGTTTTTTATGAAGTTATCTAAGTCAGTGAGGTCCAAATTTCGAACTTGGGATGAATTTGATGAGATTTTGGGAGTCAAAGATTTTGAATTCTGTCCAAATATTATTGTTGTTCAATTTATATTGGGTCCAGTCCTCAGCTGATAAATGAATTAAAGTAGTGGACTTTAGGTCAGTTAAGCCTAGTGCTTTAAGATTATGCCTAAGGTAAGTTGGGTGTGTCTTTAGGCACAGAAACCTTGAATCATATTTTAGGCAAGATGAGACTCAAAGTCTCACTTCCTGGTAGCAGGTAGTTACCTGCTGCTGGAAGAGGACCAGAAAACAAAATAGAGGGGTTGGAATGGGCATCCCCTAGTTCCAGAATCCTGGAAAGCAAAGCCAAAGACCTCATGGGGTTAAAAGGGTCAGAAGGAAAGGTAAAAATCCAAGGGACCGTGGGTCGTGAAAGCCAAAAGTGGGAGTCTTACCTTAATGAGTATTGGATACACTGGTGGGTCAAATGAGGACCTCTGCTTTAGAGGTTGGAGAGGATAGGAGAGTCAAAGAAAGTTTTAAAAATTGGAAACTGAGTTTACACAAGACTCCAATAAAATCCCTAGCATGGGATTTGCAGCACTCATGTAGGGAGAGGCTGAAAAACCAGTAACTCACAGGGTGAGGTTTTCAGATCAGGCTGGCAGCTGTTTAGTCCAGTAGTGATCTTGGGGGGTGCTTGAGTTCTTGATGGGACCCAGTGGGAAGGAGAGAAAGAGAATGGGAAAGAGAAGGAGAAGTTAAAGTGTTGGGAGCCTGAGACTCAGCCATTTCTCAAAACTGCTGACAGACCTGAGTTGGTGACTTTCCATTCTGCCCACCATCCTCCCACGGGCACAGGACAGAGCCCGCGGTCTTGGCCCACAGCCTTGGACTCTTTCCCATTCTCCTCCCGCAGGCACAGGACAGAGCCCGCAGCCCTGGGCCCATGGCCTTGGCCTGTGACCTTGTTCTCCTTTCAGATTCCTCTCTTAGAGTACATCTGGGCCCCTGTGTTCTGGCTGATATGATTACTCACTCTTTGCTCCATTGTTTTCACTCTCTATTTAACCTCATGCTTGAGCTGCAATAAACGAGACTTGATCAGAACCCTGTCTTGTCTCCATTTCTCTTGTCTCTTGCCCCATCTAAATCCCCACTCCCCACTTCAGGTACCCCTCATTGCTGACCCCATGGGCCGGGGCATTAAAGAGAAAGAGAGGAGAGAGAGAGAGAGAGAGAGAGAGAGAGAGAGAGAGAGAGAGGTCATCCAGGGAAAGACTTGGGCTCAGAAACTCCAAAATCCCTCCTTGGTTTTCAACACCAAATGTTAGAAAATGTTAGGTTAGAATTGACCAGGGCAATATGAAAATGTAAGATGAGAGACTTAACTTAGGAGCAGATTGTTCTTTATTAAAAATAATGAAGGTGGCAACAATTTCTCCATGAAATTTGAAACTGTACCCATCCTCAATAGGCTGTTTATAAAGTTTGAGGGATTGGGAAAGGGGGAGGTGGGTAGGGTTAGAACCAGTGACATGGTTTGGAGATTGTGACACATTAGGGGCTGTTATTTGTTTTCCCAGATAACACAGTCCCTGGTTTGGACATTTTACACAGTTCCTTATACAGGGCCTTCTTTATGCAGAGATGACCCTGTGGCATGCTACCTGGTTCTGGTGGGTCTCTGAAACTACGGAGGAAAAAATCAGTGACGCCTTCACTCTTGCATCTTTCATGCCTCTAAAATCAGCACCAGGTGAAAGACACTGCCATATTTTAGTGGAAGTTTGGGATGGATGCCAGCCTGCTTCATCAACATTCTTAGCTTTCCTCTTCAGTGATTTTTGGGTTAGATATTAATATGGATCTGAAGTTTACCTAGGGTTTACTCAATCCAGTATGGTGCCCTTTGGAAATTAGCTCAGTGCCCTTTTAAGTCCAGGCATTATTTTCCTTCATTTACTAGTCTCAATAATACTCAAAAGTCAATAGTCCAAAGACTCTTCTGAGGCTCAAGGCAATCTCTTAACTTTAAGCCCAATAAAATCAAAATACAAGTTACATAATTTCAACATACAATAGAACTGAATAGACATTCTCATTTCAAAAGGAAGGAATGGGAGTTGCTAAAATTCCTTCTGTGAAGCACAATCATGGCTGGCCTCCTCCTCCCTTGATCCTACAACAAAACAATGTAAAAGTTCTCCATGCCACAGTTTGGAAACTCCTAGTGAGTTTATTAAGCTTACTAACAGAGCAGTGGGTGAGGGGTTACTTACAGAAGAGTGGGTGCCCCCCCCCATTGAATGCCGTGGTGGAAAGTTCATAACAAATCATGGATCCTATGACCTCCTGGCATTCTCACAAAATGGTTAAATCATGTGCCTCAAGGTGCTTTCCACTTAGGTATGCTTAGTCTCTCCCTCTGGCTGACTGATTGGTTGGGAGGTGTGGTGAACCCTCCTTTCTTGCTGAGCATCAACAGGTTTCTTTGTCATGATCTTAAGCAAGCCAGTGCAACCAAATTTGGGAAGCTTGCTATTCAGAGGACAGTTCTATGCTACAAAGGTATAGTGAATAAATACTGGACCAAAACAAGACCGAAAAACCAGTAGGGAAAACACCAAATCCAGTAGTTCCATGTTCATGTTCTGGGACTTTACTTCAAAAAGGTTTAGATGGTTCAGCCCCTCCTGCCTTGATGCCTGCAACATGTATCTCTCAGAGTGATACCACTCCCTAAATGTAGCTCTTCTTGGCAGATATCTCATAACTCTGGCATCTTGAATCTCTTCTTGGTGTATCCACTGCCAACCAAGCTTCACCTTCATAGATTCATGCAATGGCCTACCAGGGCTCTTGGCCTGTCAGGGCCTTCGTTATGCAGGGACACCTCTCCTGCATGCTACCTGGCCTCAGTGGCTCTCTGAAACAGCGGACAAAGAACTAATGAACCCTTCATTTTTGCGTCTTTCATGTCTCTAAAGCCAACATCAGAAGAAAGACACTGCCATGTTTGATTGCAGGTTTGGGATGGAGCTAAGACTGCTTTACCCACATTCTTAGCTTTTCTCTGCAATGATTTTTCTAATAGAAAACCCCTCCAGCATTTTTCTTTCACAAGTTGGAGACTTAGCTGGGTGTGCTCTTACCCTGGAGGCACCCTCTCCATTGTTTAAATGCAAATAAAGCTCTAGGCCTCTCCTTAACCACTTTACTCTCTTTATCAATTGAATCCTCTCTTTCAACATAAGCATTGGTCCCAACCAATCTTCCTAGTGCTCTTTTTCAAACCAACCTGTGTATTGTGCATTTTTATCTTCCCCATTTGTGCTTTTTCCACTGTAGATCTGTATAATACTCACCATTAATAGCCACACCACCATTTCTTCCATATCCTGTCTTGAAATATGCTCTACCAAATAAATTAACCCATTGCTTTTCAACTTAGCCCAAGGCAAGGTCTTAGGTTATGGGCAGACTCCAGCCAGACTGTTTCCCAAATTATCCCAGTTGCTGCTTAAGTCCTTATTTCCCTCTGTAACTACTTTAATCTCAACACCAGTTTCTTCCACACTCCTATTAGAACAGTCCATTAAACTTTGCTTGCAGCATTCAACTGCTTTTATAGTCCAAACTTCCAGAGTCTTCCACATTCTTCCCAAAACCCACATGGTCAAGTTCCTCACAGCCAATAGCTGTTAAAAGATGGAGACTAGGTTTTCTTTAAGAGTATGACCCCTGGTAGGTTTACCATGCTCCAATGAATGGCACTATACTCAAGGGTATATTGCCAGACACAAACTGGAATGGATGGATTTAAAAAAATAGGTATCATAGGTTTGGATGGGAGGATGGGGGGAGTAAAGAGAGATGTGAGGGAGGCAGCCATATTATTAAAATAATTGTGTTAATTCTAAACAAATTCATAATTTAAAGAAAATATATTTTCACCAAAAGAGAAATATCAAATTAAATGTTCCAGGATAAGGAGATTATAGTTTATAAGTTACACAGCTTTACTTTTGGGCATATTTCTCTTTTTTTTTCTACTGGTTTTGGGGATGGATTGTTAATGTGGACAGTTACTTTGAAAGCTGGAAAACATGCTCATCAAATCAATTCTTCCACATATAGTGATGTATAAAAGTGATAATATGTGACTTACTGAAGCTGAAACTGTTCACTTATAGAGCGGCCACTATGTACAAGACACCATGTTACAAAGTTCTAAATTGTTATTTCATACAATCTTCCAAGGTTCTACCAATTTAAATTAAGTAATTTTCACACTTACAGTTAGAATAATTATTCTCAACTCAATGCCACTCATTTTCTTATTTGCTTTTCTGAAATGGATTTTATTATTCATTGATCTAACTGATAGGGTGGTACGTGAAAGCCTTCATTTCCTAAATCATAACTAAAAGGAGAACCTTTTATGATATTCACAATGTTGAACAATCTTAGTGCAGGCATAGGGAAGCCCAGAACTGTTAGAGTCAATCATTCTAGAAACCAAAGAATGTCAGGCTGCTATTCTTAATCTTATGTACCAGCCCTTGTACAGTTATTCATGTTTGAATGAATCACAAGCTGGCTTTTATTGTAAGCTGTATGTTTCTTAAGCCAGGAATGTGTTAAAGACAGTGTCTGACCTTCTCTACCAATGTAATAGCTTGGGAAGAGAATTATGATGATCATTTTTCAGTTTTCATTTTCTGTCCTGCCACTTTGTCTCTCGAGATTTCAGAATAATGTCACAATTTGAATAAGTTGACAAAAAAACTTCTACAACCTGACCTTCATTCCTGTTCAGCATAGCACAAAGCAGTGCTAATACTAACAGCCACAAAATAGACTTTAAAGCAACAATTATTGGTAAAGAATATTTGAAGTGTGTAATCACATATACAAGATAATGTAGAATTCAAGTGGCCTCTCAACAGTAGATGAATAAATACCCCAATCAAAATAAGATTACACCTTAAATTCTGCTGCTAAAAGCTTATCGATTTGAAAAAGATGCTTCTTATATAAGTTTGAACATGTAAATAAGAGTAGTAGTAATTAAATGGAGGTTGTTTATTGAATTTTCTCCTATTAGTAATAAACCTTAAACTTAATTTCAATCTCACACTGACCTTAAATTTGAAATACTACTGCATTAGCACCCTGTAGAGTATTATGTCTTCTACCACCACACCCAGCTAATTAGAGAAATATACTTCACTATTCATGAAGATTTTATTCAGTGTATCTGAAGGTTATTTATTTCCATTGAATTATCAAAAGAAAATTGAGAAAAATGTTGCATGAGTCTGAAGTTGAATGGGATGTGTGACTATGATTCTGCTCTGTGAACTACAATTGTCATTAATAAGGATGTGCTCAGCTTCTATGTATTACTACTTATAACATTTTTTTCCTAACTTAGAAAACTGAGATTCTATATAACATCACTTTCTTTGTTACATCATTTGACCTGCTTTAATTATTCTACATGTATTACTGGATCATCTCACATCTGCTTTATTAACATACCTTTTAAACAGCTATGAAATGTTGGAATTTTAAAATGATCAAAGTTAAGGAGTACTTTTTCCTACAGCTTGAAAGATTTATTTAACAAAAAGGAATAATGCAGATTTCAAGTGATAATGAAAATTTGATTTAGTCATCTCAATTTTACCCTGAAATAAAATAAAAATAACAATAAAGAATCATAGAACCTATGAATACAAAAATTGTGTTAAAAATTTTGACAGAAAAGTGCATCATTTGAGATTTCAGATATAATTATTCCTTAATGTGCAGAAGTTATAACTACAAAGTTGCATTAAATGATCTTGTCCATTTTTTTTTCTAGTTAGAGTAAATGACAGGAGTATGTCTAAGTGACAGTTACATTACTCTAATAAAATTGCAAAATTCATTTACAAATAATAAATTTTACTGGAAAGCAAAGTAGAGCATTCAAATCTCAGTTGTGGTTTAGTTACACATTCAAAAACTTATGAAGTAAAATTGTTATAGTACTAATTTCCTTTATTCTTTGAGAATTTCATACATTTCTACAAAGTACTTTGATTCACCCCTCTATCCCCCCTACAAATCCTTCCAGATACCCCCATGACATCCCTCTTATAATTTCATGCTCCCTTATTTTTATTTGTATTATTAAGTACAACTAGTCCTGCCCATATATGTATGGGTATAGGGCCATCCACTCAAGCATGGCCAAGCTACTAGGGACAACACCCATGAAGAAAAATGACTCTCCTTCCTCCAGCAGCCATAAACAGCCAGTGGTCCTCTGTTTGGAGTGGAGCCTCATGAGCCCCTCCCCTATCTATGCTGGAATGTTTACTGGCTTGATACTGTTCACAGCTGATGAGAATTTGAATGCAATGGTCCTGCCAGATGTCCCATTTGTGCCTAAGCACTCCACAGACACTTATTCTCTGTACTTTGACCAGTTGTGAGTTTCTACACTAATGTCTACTGCACAAAGAAACTTCTCTGATGAGGGCTGACAGCTACGCTAATCTATGGGTGAAAAGATACAAATTTAAAGGGCAAATAATATGGCACTTTATCTAAATAATAATAATAATAATAATAATAATTTCTCTCCTCAGGTGCTATGAGTTTTTCAGCCATAGGTTCTTGGGCAAGTTGACCATATCAGGCAAATGTTTCCTACACTGAAATCCAACCAAAAAGCAGTTAGAAACCATTATAATAGTCATAATATTATTCCACAATTGGGCATAAACTGTCAGCTTCTTCATTAATATAGCTTACAGATTTTACTGCCAGATAAGACTGTTAATAAATTTTCTCTGCCAGAAGCCTGTGTAGCAATTCTTGGTACTATGAAAACTAGCCAGCAGGGAGGAATCCTCCAGGTAAGGACTAATTCAATTTTTTCAAGCCCTGTGGGCAGCTATGTGATGTGTTCAGGAATCAGGTCTTGCTATCAAGTGAATTATTATTACTATTTTTGTCTTTTTGAGACACGGTGTCCCTGTAGCCCCAGGTGTCCTAGAACTCACTATGTAGACCAGGCTGGCCTTGAACTCACAAAGATTTGCCTGCCTCTGCCTCCCAAATGCTGGGATTAACATTGTGTGCCTCCAAGCCCGGCTGTGAATTACTTTTTTAATAGGAAGTTATAGTTAAAACCAACAAGTCCCAATAATATTATCTTTAACTACTATAAATACTGTAGTGCAAGAAATGCCTTTTAAGTAAAATAGCTAAAATAATATTATAAAAACTGAAAATGTCCTACAACACAAAACACCCTTTGCATATACTATACAGTCACTTTACTGGAAGAAAATCAAATATCATACTAGAGCATGAAAAAAAAGTTACAATCTTATTTAGCAAGATTCTCATTTTCTCTAATTTTATGTAGATATTTGTATATATAAATAACAGTAATGACTTAGACAATTGGCTACACATTTTTCAATTAGTAACTTCTGAAATATAGGATATATTTTATTTCAGTGATGCTCAAAATATGACTGAGAAACAGTTTCTTATTGATATGAATGTAATTTATTTTTCTTAAGGCAAAGATGCACATTTCTAGTCAGTACTATACAAAACATATATACATTGTTGTTGTTTGAGTCCAGTATAATATTAAAGATTATTGAGTTGTATTGTTTTAAATATGTGAAATTAATGAGAATTGCTTATACATAATAATTCTATTTGCCACTTTATATCTAATTTTACTTTACAAACCCTGAAGTAGTTTGATGGTTTATATATTACTTATTCCTGAATTTCTAAATACCTGATATCATGGTGATTTATTGTACTCTTTAATATTCTGTGATTAGAATGGTGAGAAATATCTAATTTCATCCTACTCATGCTAATGCACTGTGCCATATGGACCAGCCAGTGGGTTACATGGATATGAAAGCTGAAAGAATATATGTATATCTTGCATCTAAGATTGATTTTTCTTTTTTTGCTTAATAAATGAAACCTCAAGGTGCTGCTTGAGTTTTCTCTTGAGTTTTCAAGAGGTCTCTCTTCTTCATACCTTGAGTAATGGCATACATTATCTTGGGAAAAATATCTTTTAGACCATAGCACAGTATTTTCTACTCTGGTAGAATATTTGTTCCCACTCTAGTTCATTTTGTTAATTTATATGATATTTATAAGATTATTGAAAAATACATAATACTTTTGAAATAAGACTTGCTTTATAGTATTAATTTTTGATTAACATTAAAAATGTGTTGAGACCACCAGGTAGGCAGCCACGGGAACTGAATGGATTATCACAGAACTGAAAAAAGACCAGGAGGCTCGTGCAGTTTCTTCACATTCATTTCTTCCCACGAACGAGTGCCAAAAGCACAGGAAATTGTGCTTTTATACTTACACTCATCAGAATCACAGTTACATGTCTACAGGACTCAACAATAATAAAATGGCTTTGCATACTGATGAGTATCACAGTCAAATGTTTACAGAACATTGAATAATAATAATATGACTTCAATATAACAATTCAGCAAAAAAGATGAGCACATTAATATCTCCATGCTTTGCCTATTTTGAAGGTCAACTAGTTTCTTAAGAAACTAGAGGGGGAAAACAGCATTCTGAGATAACTCCCCAGCAAACATTCCTGCACAGAGATAACTCCCTAGCAAGCATTCTTGCATAGACTTTCTCATGAGACACAAAGTCATCCACACTTACATGCTCAAAGTTTAACTCACTTGAACAAGCATATTTTTAAAGTCATAAGAACACTATTTCACAGTCCTTTCAATGTATGTTTTTATTATTTTTAAATTATTATATGTGTTAGTAAAATGAAGATTCTTTTACAGCACTAGTGTACTTCTCAGTTCTTTTGAGAAAACTGCATCAACTCTTCAGTTATGTTAGTGAAATTGGCAGCAGCCACTTGAATTTGTAGTACCTTTATTCCTATGCACAAGGCTACGTTACAATTTGCATACAACCTTAAAATTATGATTTGTTTGTGTTTGCCCCTTTTATTTCTTATAGATACAATCTGTATCCCTAGTGACATGTTAACCTTGATATTGCTTAATATTAATATAGTTATCTCAGCATCTTTTAGTTTTTGAATAATGTATAAACTATCATCTTTCAACTGTCATATTTATTATTCCTTTACATTTTATTTTTTATATTGTTGATTTTTTATTGAACATTTGTTCATTTCATACAATACATCTTGATCATAGTAAGACTACTCCCGGATCTGCACCCCTACATCTTCCTGTGGTACTTTGTGCATTCTGTAAAATATGTTAATGTCTATTGAATTAAGGTTGTGTCCCCAAGTATTGCAAGGTCCACTGGATCCTGATCAACCTATCCATAGTCATTCTGTTAATGAAGACCAACTCTCCATCACCAAGGAGTGGACAGTTACCAATATAATTACTCAGCTAAGGCTGGGCATTTTTACCCATTTCCCCACTTCTGTGTTGGGCTGTTTTCTGGTTTGAGGATGCATGCATCTTGTACACGCTGTCACTATTGCTGTAAGTTCATATGAGCAAATTCCCAAAACATGGCAAACTGTTTCCTCATGATCATCCACCACTCCTGATTCTTAGAGTCTTTCTGCCCTCTCTTCCACAATGGTACCTGAGCCATGGATGGTTTAATACACATTTAATATAGGAATTCTATTCATGGAAATACAATCTGAAGTCTGATGTTCTCTACCTTTTGTCCAGTTGTGGCTTTCTTTGTTAATCACCAATGACTGCATGAGGAAGCTTCACCGTTTAGAGTTGAAAATGCATCAGCACTCTATCTATCCCCATCCCACTATGATCCATGAGCCTTAGTTGTAGAGGATCCATTGTAGATGTGTCACTTAGGGATAGACAACTCACATTTATTCTCTATGAGTGACTATTATGGAACTTTGTAATAGTCTCCATTTTTGAGAAGAGAAACTTCTTTGATGAGTGACGAGAGGTATACTTGTTCATAAATATAAGGATACATGTTTACCGAACAGTAAAAAATTACGTTTGTTTAAGGATGTGAAAGATGTAAGTTGTTCTCTAGGATCTATGTCCTCTCCAACCATGTGTATTTGACTGTGTTTGCAGTATGACAAATTAATTCCTTACCATTTAGTGGGCCTTAAGTCCAATTAGGTAGGTCTTGTTTACTCCCAAGGTAAAAGTAACACTACTACACACATAGAGATCATTTGCTGCACTGGCCATTGTTGTGGTTATTAGACTTTATATCTGGATTGGACCATTGATTGGTTTTCTCCCTTAACAGCTTTCACTCTATCCTCTAATACTACGAGAGTTAGTCTTCAGGGATGATGCTTCCAGGCCAGTTTCAGCTCCATTTCTCCAAGTCTTGTGTTCAAAGTACATCTTGTCTTCAAAAGTGAGATCTTACCTACAAGTCTGAGGAGGCAATTAAGGGTTGTGGCAATAGTGTGTGTTATTTTGGGAATCTCTTGTACTACCAAATCCAGCAATTCAAAGGGAGGTTTTGCCTATTTACTACTGTGTTTCTTGTGATATAGCCTTTAGCTATATCACATAAATGTATTTTTAATTAGACTTTGGAACAATACATCTTCTGTTTTTTCACAAAACTTAAATATTATCTCACCTCTATTTCTCTCTATATAAATCTGTCTCCTCCCGCCAAAGTAAAAGTGCCCTATTTACACCTTGAAAACACTTGCTTTCAAATATCCCCTTCTTGAGAACCTTCTTCCCTTCACCCCATGATTCCTTTCCATTTTCCTGAATATTGATGTTACACCCAAATATATAGTCACATCAAAAGATGTGGGGCTAAGATCTATAAGTGAGAGAGAACATGTATTGCTTATTTGAGTATGTGTCATTTCCGTTACTATAAACAGATTCTAGTTTCAACCATTTATCTACAAATTTCATGATTCTGTTTTACTTTACATCTGAGTAGATCTCCATTGTGCAAATGCACAAGATTTTCATTATCCATTTTTCGTTTTTTATGTACTGTGAAAAGTGCAGTAACAAACATATCCACACAATTATCTCTGCAGTAGGATGAGTTCTTTGAGTATATGACCAGAAATAATATAATATGATCATATAGCACATTAATCTTTAGTTTTTTAAGTGTTCTCTACACTCCTTTCCATAGTGGTTGCACCAGCTTGAAATTCCCCCAGCATTTGATGCCATTTGTTCTCTTGAATTTTGCCATTCTGACTAGGGTAACATGAAATATTATAGGATTTTTAATCTGCATTACCCTAATTATGAAGGTTGTTGAACACTTTCAAAGGTGATCCTTAACCTTATTTATTTTCAGAACTCTCTGTTCAGATCTATAGCCTATTTTAATTAATATTTTTTTGTGTTTTGGTGCATATCATACAATGAATCTTCATCATATTTAGACACGCTCCTCCATCTGCACCCTCATATCCCCCACACAATATTTCATACATATATGTTAAGGTCTATCTGGTCAAATATTGGTAGCTAGATGTCACTTGGTGCAAGTTCCTTCACTTGAGTCTAGTTAGCCTATCTAGAGTCACTCTCTTAAAGATATGCTTTTCCTCACGTAGAAGTAATCAGTTGCCAATAGTTCCTAGGCTAAGGTTGGGACATGTCATGGCATACTTTTTAATGAAGTCATTTGTTTTCTTAATTGTTTGTTTTTTGAGTTCTTTATATATTCTGGACAGTAAGCCCCTGTAGTTGGTAAACATTTTATCCCATTCTGTGGGCTTCTTCTTCACTTGCTTGATTGTTTTCTGTGCTGTAGAAAAGTTTTTTTTTTTTTAATTTACTGGTTTCTCACTTATCAATTATTGACCATAACTCTTGAGCAACTGATGTCTGATTTATAAAACCCTTTCCTGTGCTTATATCTTGTAGGATACTGCCTATGTATTCTTCTTTATTGGCCTTTCAAGTATCACACTGAGGTCTTTGTTCCATTTAGAATTTACTTTTGTACAGGGTAATAATAAGGTTCTAACTTCATTCTTCCACCTGTGGAGATCCACTATTTGTGGAAGATAATTGTTTTCCTCCAATGTGTGTTTTTGGCATCTTTGTCAAATTCTAGGTGGCTGAAATTGTGTGTAGTCATGTTTGGGTGTTTTACGTTGCTTCATTGAGCTACATGTCTGTTTTTGTGCCAATACCATGCTGTTTTTATGACTATATCTCTGTAATCTAGTTTGAGACCTGGTATGACAATCCGCCAAGCATTGCTATTTGTAGTCAGGATTGTTTTGAATACTACTGCTGTGAATAATATCCTGGGGATTTTGATTGGGATTGCATTGAATTTATGATTTGCCTCTGGTAGGATGGTCATTTTCACTCTATTAATGCAAGCAATCTCTTTCTTCAAATATTTAAATTTTTCATTGTAGATGTCTTTAATGACTTCAGTTAGATTTATTCCTAGATATTTTATGGGGCAATTGTGAATGGGCATGTTTCCATGAACCCGCTGATTTTTTTTGTATATACTGATTTTTGTAAATTGATTTTGTATCCTGCCACATTGCTGAAAGTATGGATCATTTCTAGTGCTTCTCTGGTGGAGTTTTTGGAGACCTCTCATGTATATTATATCATCTAAAAATATGGATAATTTTAACTCTTCTTTTGCAGTTAGTACCTCTTTTATTTCCTTTTCTTATGTTGTTGCCCTACCAAGAGTTTCAAGTATTATGTTGAAAAGGAGTGAAAACTATAGACAGTCTTGTCTGTTACCTGATTTTGATGGGAGTGCATCAAGGTTTTTTCCATTTAGAATGAGGTTGACTGAGAATTTGTTATGGATAGCCTGAATGTGTTATGGTATGTTCCTTCCAGTGCAATTCCCTCTAGGACTTCTATCATTGCAGATTGGATTTTGTCAATGGCATTTTCTGCATCTATTGAGATGACTGTGTGATTTTCTTTCTTTCTTTTTATTTCATTGATTTTAGTTCTGATTTTAATTATTTCTTCTTGTCTGTTGGAACTGGGTTTATTCTTGCTTTTCCAAATTCTTGAGTTTTACCATTAAGTAAATTTTTTTGTGATCTTCCTGAATTTTTTAATATAGGCTCTTAGAGCTATAAATTTCTCTTTAGGGTTGCTTTTAATGTGTTGCAGAGGTTTTGTTGTGTTGTGTTATCATTTTCATTTAGTTCCAGGAATACTTTCTTTCTTTCTAGATTTCTTCTTTGACTCATTCATTATTTAGGAATGTATCATTTAATTTCCATAAATTCATGTATGTACTAGCACTTCTTTTGTTGTTGATTTTAAGTTTTATTGTATTGTGGTCATATAGAATACATGGAATTATTTCTATTTTTATATTTGTTGAAGTCGTTTTGTGCACCAGTGTGTGTTATATTTTTGAGAAACTTCCATGGGCCGATGAGTAGAATGTGTATTGTTTTTTGCTTGAATGAAATATATGGTAGATGTCTTGTAGATCCATGGGATATTTGATATCACTTAATTCAAATGTTCCTCTGTTTATTATATGTTCAAATGACCTGTCTATTGGAGAAAATGTTGCATTGAGATCACTAACTATTACTGAGTTGTGGTTAATCAGGGTCTTGACGTCTAGTAGTAATCTTTTTTTGAAATTGGGTGTATCACAGTTTGGTGCACATATGTTTATGACTGTAATGTATTCTTGGACAATTGTTCCCTTAATCAGAATGTAGTGACTTTTTTGTCTTTCCTGGGTAATTTTAACTTGAAGTCATTCTGTCAGGTATTAGAATAGGAACCACTGCTCATTTCTTAGTGCCATTTGTTTGGAATATTTTTTCCATCCTTTCAACCTAAGGTGGTGCCTGTCTCTGGGGGTAAAATGGGGTTCATGTATACATAACAAATTGATTTTGTTTTTTATTGCTTGATGTATTCAACTGAACTATGGTTTCTGACAGGGGAGTTGATGCTGTCAATATTTAGAGGTGTTTTTTTTTTTCCTATTTTGTATTTTTTGGTATTTTTGAGACAGGGTCTCTCTGTAGCCCAAGTGGCCTGGAACTCACTTTGTAGACAAGGCTGCTCTTGAACTGATAGAGATCTACCAACTTCTGCCTCCTGAGCACTGGGATTAAAGGCATGCACTTCCATGCCCAGCCTGATATTTAGAGTTATTATTAAATATGCACATTTTTACTGTCATTTTATTTTCTTTTTGCATGCTTCATCTGATTTTGAGTTTCCATACTTTATACCTTCTCTTTTTTTCTTTCCATAACCTCTTGAGTATGGTTATTTCTTTCATAGGTCCTTTGTTCTTCTTTGATTCTTCTCTGTAGTACTGGTACTGTGGAAATGATTCTTTCATCCTATTTTTTATCAAGGAGGGTTATTTCCCCTTCAACTAGGATGGACAGTTTTGGTGGGTAGATTATTCTGGGTTGGCATCTATAATCATTAAAAACCCACAATACTTTGCTCAAGGCTCTTCTGGCTTTTATAGTTTTCATTGAAAAGTCAGCTATAATTCTGATGATTTCTCTTTTATCTGTAACTTGTTATTCTCTGCAATTTTCATTACCCTCAATCTGTTCTGTACGTTTAAGGTTTTACTATGATATGCCATTGAGAGTCCTGACTAATTGGTGTTCCATTTGCTACTTTTACCTGTATACATATACATATGCCTTTCCTTAATTTAGAAACGTTTTCTTCTATAATCCTGTTGATGATCTGTTCAATGCAATTGACCTGAGATTCTTCTCCTACCTCTGTGCCAATCACACATTAATTTGGCCTTTTCATGGTCTCCCAAATATCCTGCATGTTGCATTCCTGTGTTTTAAAATTTTTTCATATTATTTGCTTAAATAGTCCAATTCGTCAACTTTGTTTTCTAGTCTTGATATTCTGTTTTTCGATGTCATTCATTGGGCTTGTGAGGATTTATTCTATTATTTCAAATTGGCGTATTGAATTTTCCAGTTCCTTTTTCATTTCAGATGAAATTTTCTCCAGCATTTCCATCTCTATTTTGAATTCATTTTTCAAATCCTGAATTGTCTTTGTCATTTCATTTGGTCTTATATTTTCTTGAGCTTCAGTCAGGAACTTACTCCTATCATCTTTGAGTTCTTTGAGTTGTTTGTGTGTTTCTTTAAATAGTTGAATTCTTTGATAATATTAATGATTGTTCTTCTAAATTCTGCATCCTAGCACACATTCATGTAATTCTCTTTATAGTACATTTCTGTAGGACTGGTGGATTTGGGTAGGAACCTATTATCTTGATTTTTCATTTTTTTGTGTTTGTGTGGTGGTGTTGGCATATGGATTTCTGTTACTGGTTGTATGTCTGATATGAAATTCTACACTGCTTTGGTTTAGATGAAGTTTGTTTCTGTTTAAGTTGTTGATACAGCTCAGATTTTTTTTTTTTGATTTTGTATGAATAATTAGTTAGTCTGTACTTCAGGTTCTCACTTTTGATTTTGTACTTGTGAGACAAGATGGTTCCAGGATGGCTAGTTAAGAGCTCTCAAGCAGGGTAAACAGACCTAGGCCCAATTTATGACTATGGGGATTCATTGGCTGGGTTATGGCAGGAAGGTACAGAGCTCTGGATTAGAAGGAGGTTGCCTTTGCACAAGGTGGGGATGGGGACAGTATGGGGAGGTTCTAACTAGTTAAGCAAAGAAGATGTGATCCCTGGAGCAATGAGAAGGAAACTGCTCCTGGAGCAGGAGAATCAAGACCCAGTAGATGGGATCTAAATATCTGGCTATTCTGGAGGTCTCAGGTGAGACACAAAGGTGAGGTTCTAGGCACAAGCCAGGGACTCCTATACATTTTAAGTAAAACTCAGTATTTTTAAAACACTAAAATCAGTGTAGTGTTTTAATAGTATGTTTAATTATTTTAATTTTACTGCAATTATTACTACATGAGAAAGTTCTTCTGTCAGCTTATCTTTATGTTTCTTCTATTTTTATATGTATCTTTGGTTTTGTTGCTGTCATCATCCTTTAGTCATTGTTCCCCTTTTCTAAGGTTGCATATTCCATTTTTAGCTTTCTTATGGTTCCCCTGAAATTTCATTTTTCGTGTATTTTAAAATTGAATCCTGTTATCTTGTTCTTGAACATCACATGAGTTTAGAATGCTTTTAATTATAATTATCTTTTTTAAACTGTATATGTCTTTTTTTTAAATTAGTGTCTAATGATTTGCTGGAAGCCTTCAATAAAATGCATGTGAAAAATAAATATGTAGCAGAGTTGGTAGTTTTAAGTCATAATGGTGAAAAACCCATGGGAAAGCTCAGCAATCAATAATTCAAGTCATCCGATTTGAATAAATTCAAATAAATTCTTTGGATATGGATGACCTTTATATTCAAAGTAAACATGAAGCAAAAATCACCAAAAAAAAATGAATCAAGGTATTTGTTGATTTCTCTGTATTCAGATTCCTTTTAAAACACAAGTATCAGAGGCTGGAGAGATGGCTCAGCACTTAAGAACACTGACTGTTCTTGCAGAAAACCCGGGTTTGAATCCCAGCACCCACTTGGCAGCTAACAACTGTCTTTAATTGCTGTTCCAGGGGATCCAACTGTCTCTTCTGTCCTCTGAGGGCATTGCACGACACGAGTGCACTTACATACATGCAGGCAATACATGCATACACATAAAATAAAAACAATAAGTTTTCTTAAAAAAAACAAAGAAAACATAGATATCTGATCTTGTATGTATTCCAACTATGTTTGGGTAGCTTAATTTTTATTTGGATGGTAGAAGCGATTTTTATTTATTTTTAAAAATCTGGCTTTAACACACTTTGGCACCTGGCAAGTGGCATATATCTTAGTTAATTAAAAGTATCATTAGTGATGAATAAATTAGGTGACATTTAAAATAATTTGCTTTCTATTTTTATCCCGTCACTAACACATTCACCTAACAATTCTTTGCTGAGGTGAATTGATACATTAGAAAAATAATTCAGTAGTCTTCATTTTAGTTTAAATTCCAAAAATAATTATTTTACCATTTTGTCATATATTCATAACAAGAATGAATTAAGACTGCCATTCATTGTATTTTTTTTTAAATCATGCATGCTTGTTATGACTAATTTGTCATTGTTGAAATAAACTGTTTTAGCACCATGACTGCACTAATTAGTAACTGACCACAAAACATTAGTTTTCACCATATGCCCATTATTTTAGTTTTTCTTTTAGCTTTTCTTCTTTTTAGAAAGCAAATCCTGCCAGGTGTGGTGGTGCACGCCTTTAATCCCAGCACTCAGGAGGCAGAGGCAAGCAGATCTCTGTGAGTTCGAGGGCAGCCTGGTCTACATAGTGAGTTCCAGGCCAGCTGGGGCTACAGGGAAACCCTGTCTCAAAAAGACCAAAAAAAAAAAAAAGTAAATCTTAAGTGAAGTAACACAGACCCAGAAAAACAAATGATGTATGCTCTCCCTCATTTGTGAATCCTAGCACCATATACTTATATGTGAGTATATATCCTGATGTAACTTGCAGGAGCCAGGAAAATGGAAAGGAATCACAGAAGTAAATGGAAAGAAGGAGACTGAGAAAGAATAGTAGGAGACATGGGTTACCAAGAGGGAAATGGGAAAAATAGGGGTATTTAAATAAGAAGGGAATAGGGAGAGTTTTACAAGGAACTAAGGGGATAAAGGGGAAGAAAGAGTTCAAGAGACATCTATTGGAGACCGGTATTATCCAGGGCTATATAGGGAACATGGTGTACCTTAACTGGGGAGTGAGGAAGGAGGCTAGACAGAGAGAAAGAGAGAGAAAAAGAGAGAGAGAGAGAGAGAGAGAGAGAGAGAGGGAGAGAGGAGAGAGAGAGGAGAAGAAATGTGAAAAACCAGAGGAAATGTATTCGTTCAAAAACCTACTGAAAAATCACATACAATACCTCTACATGAGTCCATGTGTATAGTTGAAAGCTATTTAACAAGAAACAGTGCAAGACAGGAGAAACTTCCCTTCAAGTTGTTGGCCAGGGTAGTCCTATAGACTCCCCAAATTACACAGCTATTGCCAAAGCCCTAGTTTGCCTCCTAGAACTTGGAGGTAAAACCCTGTTGTGGAAGGCAGGACATACTTCAGACACAAGATTTGGAGCAATGGAGCTAAAATTGACCTGGAATCCACTTCCCTGAAGGCTAGCTCTCACAGTTTTGGAAAACATTATGTTAACTGATAATAAAAATCATCAATCTAAGGTCTAACTCTGGCTTTAAGGCTGTAAAGTAAAATTCACTGCTGGAAGGTGCACGTGGTGTCTGGTTCCCTCCCCAAACTGTCCTTACAACAACCCAAGGCAAGAATTCTCCAAAAAACACTATTTGGAAAATCCTAACCAGTTTAAGGAATTCATTAGACTTGCTAACTGAGCTTTGAGTGTTGGTTTACTTATAGAAAAGAAAGTGCACCCTCATTTGTGGCTGTGCTGGAATGTCCACACCCAAACATAAATCCTGTGGCTTGCTGACAGCCACACAAAGTGGTGAGAGACTTGCCTCGTGGCTTCCTAGCCTTATATATCCTTAGCACCTCCCCTTCATGCAGCAAAAGTCAACTGATTAGGTGGAGGAAGTAATGGGCTTATGTCTGCTTGGACTCCTTCAGCAGAGCCTGGGAAAGTGGTGGGACTATAGCTTGCCTCACAGTGGTCAGAGGAACTTCAGATTATACTCCACCCCTTCCCCTGGCTTTTACAAACTTTCTGCCCACCTCTTCCAGGAAATTCCGTGAGCCTTGGAGGGAGTGAATGTTGTGGGATGATCTTTCTCCCATTGTGGCAGGGCATTGGATTTTCAGGTCTCTGTATCATCTGATGGCTGATTTTAGTGGTATTCCAATTACTATAGAAACAGAAACAGCAAGAGGCAAGAACATGTAAACAGTGATTGCTATAATAACCTATGGACATAAACACAAATGCTTGGATGATACTTTAGAAGGTGCATCACATTCATCTAACAGAACAATCGCAGTGGCTTCCTCACTGCAGCCTATAAACTCTCTTGCCACAGGGGGTTGACCTGGTCTACAACACCAGGTGTGTATTCCAACCCATCCCATTAGGTCCAATCAAAAATTTGCTGGTTCTACATGCACTAGACGGGCCACTATTGCACCAGGAGGAACAGCTCATTTCACATGTTGATAGTGCAACACCTGGGGTCCCTTGTTGATCAGGGTGATAGGGGACAATTCTCCCTCAAGCATCTGCATAGCACATTCTGGCACTACAGAAGCCACTCATCCCATGGTATTGAGTTTCCAGCTTAGTCGAAGCTTGATTTCTTCCTTTCCATTGATCACATCATGTGGCGTCTTCAGCAATAAGCTCTTACTGTCCATGTCAGGTGTAAAACCAACATTGTTGGCAATCACTTTTATTGTTTTGGGCACTTCTAGGGCTGCTTTGGGCAACAGCTCATAGGGAGGCAACCCACCCATGGTACTGGAATTTTCATTTAACAACTGTTTTGCTTCTGGAAAGGCTTTTTTCCACCCTCATAGGGTTCCTTCTTTGCTTAAGACTTTTAACTGTTTCCTTTGGGAATCTGTTTTTTATTTCAATTAACTCTGCTCCTGTGTTATTGTAGGGGAGGTGGAAATACCATTGTACCTGATTATTTTCAGCCCAGGCTTGCACATCAGTACTTGTGAAGTTAGTGCCTCTGTTGCTATCAATCCACTGTGGGCACCCATACATGACACTTAGTTGGGTAAGGCCCTTAATAGTAGCCTTACTCATTGCTCTCTTGAAAGGAAAGTCATGCATAAGGCCTATGTCAGTGTCCACACAAGTGAGAAGACACTTGCACCCTTAGCTAACTGGCAGGGGCCCTATATAACCTACTTGCCAGTTTCTCACAGGGGATGCTGACTTATGCACATGTCCCATAATGGCATCCATCCTACAGGGCCATAACTGGGAACACAGTTCACAGGCCTGGACTGCCTGTTGGATGACAGTATTTTTTGGATTGCCAGGGCTTTGGCTATTCTCTGTCCCATGTTGGCTCCCCTGTGGCCAGACTCGATATGAATCCTGTGAGCTGCTTCTAGGGGAGCCTGTGGGCAGATAACCCTCATCTTGGTAAGAGCATCAGCTTCCTGATTCCTGGGGCTATTCACTAGGTAGTGAATCACCAGGGGCACTAGCTCCTGCTGCATTTTATTATATATTTCCTTCCACATCTGTTGTTCCCATAGTGGCTGTCCTATCACTTTCCAGTTTTTTTGTCTCCCATTGGGCCATCCATAAATTTAAGCCCTTGAACACGGCCCAACTCTCAGTACAAATGTTTACTGGCCAAGGATCTGAGTTATTATTATCCATACAACTCAATCCAGCCCATTGACTGCTCCCTCTTTCTCCCCTTTCCAGCCACGTAGTATCAGTGTTCATCTCTATTACCACTGCTACCCATTCTTGTCTGGTAACCCTGCTGGTGCTATTAGTATCCCAGACGTCAGTCGGAATTGGGGGAGCCCCTTCTGGCACTCAGTCAGGTCTTGCTGGAGGGTCAACTATAGGAGGGGAAAAGACAGGTTCTGTGCCCTGAAATTACACTGGCTCTGCTATTGCTGCATGGCATTGGTGATCAGGCTTGCGGACTTCACCCCTCGCTATTGGAAATATCCATGCCATCTTTGCAGCATTTGATTTTGTGCTACCTCTGACAAGGGCTTGGCTAACAGACCCTCCATCCATCCTTTTATGGAATAGGTCATTTTTACAGTTAGGGGGGTGGGGCCTGTAATGGATTCTACCTGTTGCATTGCTTTGTACACAGCCAGCAGCTGCTGTTCTAGAGCTTCATACTGGGACTTTGCCCCTTTCCATGATTGGGACAAGAACCCAGTTGGGATGGTCTACTTGGGTTGTTGTTTCCATAAGCCCCACCCATAGCCCTCAGGGCTCCTGGTGACTTCCAAGAGGAAGGGACCCTGAGGTATTGGGGCACACAGCTGTTTAGCTTGCCCAACCAGTACCTTGGTCTCCACAAAACCCTCTTGGCCCTTTCCATCACAATTCCATGTAGCACTTCTCTTTATTAGATTATACATGGAACGGGTAACCTGAGCAAGGTGAGGTATAAAAATTTGCCAATACACTAGCAGTCCCCAAAATATCTGTAACTGTGTGGCATTTATCGGTACAGGTTGTTGTAAGATTTTTTCAACCACTGTACTGGGTATCATGCAAGTTCTACCTGACCATAAAAGTCTTAAGAATTTTACTGCTGTACTGGGCCCTTGTACTTTTGTGGGTTGATTTTCTACCCTTGCTCATTCAGGTGCACTTGCATGTTCCCCAAATGAGCTTCCAAATCTGTAAGGCACTCAGAAGTTAGCAATATGTTGTCTCTGTAGTGGAACCTCGTTACAGAAGGAGGGCAGGGTAACAGGGCCAGTTCTTGGGCCACCATCCCATGACAAACCATGGGGCTGTGGAAATAACCTTGCAGAAGTACTCTGAAAGTCCATTGTTGTCAATTTGCATGTGAATGCAAATTGATCTTGGGATTCAGCAGCTAGGGGACTACTAAAGAATGCATTAGCAAGGTCCACTGCAGCATGGAAGAACCCCATTTCCTGCACCAGCTGTTCAGTTAGCAGTGCAATGTTGGGCATGAATGAGAGGCACCACCTTAGCTAACTCCCTGTAAACAACATTCATCCTCTAGGAGCCATCTGACTTCCTGATAGGCCAAATGGAGCTATTGAAAGGGCTCTGGCCTGTGCAGATAACCTCTACCCATTCTAGTTCCTGGATGATTTCTGTAATTTTGTCTCAACCCTAGGGTACATGTTACTGTTTGATATGTACCACCCTCTGTGGGGTGGGCAATTTGACTGGCTCCCACCTTGCCCACCCCCAAGTAATTGCTTTTACTGTTCACACCCTCTGCTGAAATTCTCCCACAGTGGTAGGTAGGGTGAATCCCAATAGGGCATCCACCCCTAAAATGTTCTCTCACAAGGGAGAGATGCACACCTTGTACTCTTGGGGTAGGGGGATAATTGCCCACTCCCAGAATGAGTCTAGTCTGCTTTACCCATATGGTTTTATCCCCATACCCATCAACGGCTATCCATTGGCCCTGGTGATTTGGAGAATTGCCATGAATTCATGTACACTCTGCTCTAGTATCCACTAAGGCCCATGTGTTCTGTATATTGGTGGGGGACCAATAAATCCTGAATTTGACATGTGGCCTCCGGTCACACAGTATGGCCTTCACCTGTGGGAAGCCTTGGTCACTCCTTCAAGGAAGTGGCTGAGGGGGTGTCCCATCCCATGAGACTGCCTTCCTCTGTAACATAGGGTGCAGTTGGAGTGACCCACACCTCCTGGTCTCCAGTTTCTCTTACTCCTGTGGTGAATTGCTGATCTGGTCTTAAAGCTCTCCATAGGCTCACCAGCACAACATTTGGTGTGCTGTCAGTTTTGCCCCTAGCAACTCCTGCTCTGTGCAGATACGTCCACATTTGTGTTTTGGAGACAGGGAGGGGCCTTTTGCTGAGTTCCTGCCTTTTCACTTGTGTCTACTCCCTTTAGCACCTTCCAAACCCTGTTTTCATGTTGGTCTAAATCATTTAAATTCCCCAAGGCCCCTCCTGCCTCATACAGGTCACGCTAGACCATGGGGCTTAGCACTGCCACCAAAGCTCCATACCAATCTCGTGGACCTTGCTGAATCAGTTTCTTTCTTAAGTCTCCTGTACAATCAGTCCTGTCTGGGCCTGTGAAATTGGCATCAGAGACATCTTACCTCATACCCAGTTCCCTCAACAGGGTCTTTTCTTCCTTTATAATTTTACAGTCTCTGTTATTCATGGGGATAACCCATGGGGATGACCCATGTTATTCATGGGTATGACCCACGTCCCTAATGGCTCATATGAGCCAATCCATGGTGGAATGATTTCCCTAATATTGCCTTAAATTGTGAGGTCTTTGTCTCAAAGAAGGATGAGTGGTTATGTTGTTTAATCTCTCTGCTTCTGTAGAACTTAAAGTGATTCCGTCTGCCCAGATGTCCTATAGCCTCACAAGCCAGGTGACTAAGGGCTCCTTTATTGCTTGTTTAAACATCTTTCCCAGTTCTAAGAGCTCTTTTGCTGAGTAGTCTCTGATTACCCTGGTATCCTGCACTGGGCTATTGTTAAGACCTCCAACAGCATGTTCAACCATGGAATTTGCCTTTCTTTGAATTAAAGGTCAGACCCAAGGGGCATCTCCCACTACCTCTAGGTCACAGCCTTCTTCCTCACTGACTCTTCCCAAGTGTACCAGGTTTTAGGGTTCCAGGATGGGCCATGTATTATCAACCTGTCAGCTTTTTTGCCCTTTTGACCTCCTAGAAGTAAAATACAGCACGCCAACACCTCCATCTCCTTTTCTCTCTTATCTACTTTACTGGCAAGGTCAGAAGCCAGTACCGATGAGGCCACCCTCATAGCCTCTCTCACTCTAATTCCTCTCTAACACTTTCAGTTTCCCTGCTGGCTAAGGCCTCCACTTGGGACAGATTTTTTATTACCAATAGCAGTGGCCAAGTGGCCTCTACAGGTCCTTGTTGACATTCCTATCCCTGGTGTGATACTCTACATCTTCTGCTGTTTTCGAGGCATCTCCATACTCACGTGGTGGCCCCCAACAATCAAGCAGGCATTCCACCCCATACAATCTACAAGATGGCTGCCACCCCAGGATTTCTCCCCTTGACCTCATTGGCTTTGGCGGCCTCACCCAAGTTGCATATCTCACTTTCCACTACATCAGCCATGCCACTATGACTACCCACACCAAACCTATAGTGATGATCCACCAGGTTAACATTTCCTTGACCAACATTCCACTCTCACCCCACTCTACTTTGGTTGTTGATCTCTTTCCCCATATCAAGGACATCATCATTGCTCTTCCGAAACTCACTCTCACTTTTGTCATATACTGTCAGCTATGCCAATTGTAAAGTCAAATTCACTGCTGGAAAGCACACATGGTATCTGGCAAATTCACTGCTGGAAAGCACACATGATGTCTGGTCCCCCCCCCACACACACTGTCCTTATGACAACCCGAGGAAAGAATTCTCCAAAAATGCCATTTGGAAAATCCTAATGAGTTTATTGGACTTGGTAACTGAGATTTGGATGCTGGTTTACTTACAGAAGAGTGGGCATCCACCCTCCATTCATGGCTGTGCTGGAATGTCCACACCCAAACATGAATGCTGAGGCTTCCTGACAGCCACACAAAATGGCGAGAGTCCTGCCTCATGGCTTCCTTGCCTTATATATCCCTAGCCCCTCCCCTTCATGTAGTGAAGGTCAACTTATTGGGCAGGAGTGGTAATGGGCTTCTGCCAGCCTGACTTCTTCTGCAGAACATGGGATGGAGGTGGACTTGACTATAGTTTGCATCATAGTGGCTGGAGGAATTTCAGGTTACTAAGGCCTAATAACCACAATGACTGGTACAGCACATTATAATGGTGCAGTAGTGGCACTTTTACCTTGGGAGTAATCAACAGCTACCTAATGGGAGGGAAATCGTGTGGTTCTGTAAATGTAGCCAAATACATAAGACTGGTGAGATCACAGATCTTAAAGGAAACACCAAGGCTGTCACATCCCTAGATAAATGTAATTTCTTACTATATGCTAAGTATGGATCATTATATTCAAAGACAAGCATGCCATTCATCACTCATAAAAGAAGCTTCTTTTGCAGTAGATGAAGACTATGATAGAGTTCCACAATCAGTCATACAGAGAGATTAACTGTCTGTGAAATGTCCAACCCTAAGTGACACATCTGCAATGGAACCTCTAAAACTAAGGCTGAAGGAAAATAGTGTAAAAATGGTGTAGAGGGGAAACTAACGCATCTCTCAACTCTCATCAATGAAATTACTTCATACAACAATGAGCACAAAGGGCCACAAATGGCCAAAGCATAGAGAATAAGACTCTTAAGAGCATGGGTCTTTGGAAAGGACTCTAATATTAAATTTCATCTACTCAGGGCTCAGGGACCATTGCTGAAGAGAGGTCAGAAAGATTGTAAGAGCTGGGGAGGAGGTGCATGACCATATGAAAGTATTTTTACTGGCTCCTAGGACACCACTCATGTTAACTTATAGAAATCATGACAGCATGCACAAGACACATGCAAACTCAAGCAGACAAAATCCCATCATGGAACTGTGGAAATGGGCAACATGCCCCAATCTTATCTGAAGACCTATTAGGCAGCTGGACTCTGCTGTGCAAGGAAGAGCTGATCTTCTCTAAGGGAATGACTCTAGATAGGCTGACTATACCAAAGTGGATGAACTTTCACTGAGGGATTTCTGGGGACATTAACGACTCAGGAGGCCTTAACAGAAATAACAGAATATATGAAATCCAGTGTGTGTTTGGGGGCAGGAACCCGTGGGAGGGTGCTGATGGGGAAGAGGGTATAAGAGTGATTAAGAAGTTGTATATGAAATACACAAAAATGAAATAAAAATATATAAGAAAGCAAATCCTTCTATGAATTTTAATTGCTTTAAGTTCAAATTGGAAGTTGGATGCAACTTTATTCATATTATTTATGCGATTTTGTTCATATTTATGTATGTGCAATCATGGAAAATCCAATTAAAAAAAGATAATTTTGACTATTCCTCTCCCCAAAGAGAAAATATTCACTGATCTGTCTTTTTTTAAAGTCTATTACTAAGAAAAAAAATACTTCTGAAAAAATAAAATTTTGAGTCTCTATTCTACAAGAAACTAGGTACTTTAAACAAGTAAGGACTATAACAAGATTTATGGCTTGAAAAAAGATTTATTTACATGTGGAACATCAAAGAACAAAATGTGAATTTTCTCCTTAATATGAAAGAAAAGTTTGAACAAACTGAAAATCAAGACTTAAACTTATCAGAGAAATGGGACCACAGGGCCAGCATAGAACTCCAAAACTGAAGAAACAAGCAGCTGGATAACAATCATTTATCGGAGGAGAAATGTAGAAACAGAAAATTTTGTGTAAATGGTAGTGGAGGAAGAAAAGACAATCTAACTGAATTGCTATAAACTTGTTATTCATAGCCTTCTGCACCTTCTGGCTTCTAGGTTCTTGGTCACTTAATCATGAAATTGAAAAAGCACATATAAGATGTTGACACTAAAATATTTAACTCAAAAGAGAAAGAAAATGTAATTAAACATCTTAAAGAAGCTGGATCATGAAGCCAGAGTAATTTTCTAAAGGGAAGAGCTCTACAACAAGGAAATAAAACTGAATGAACAGTGCATCTCAGATGAGAATTAAGAATTCCTCAGGGAAACTCCAAGAAAATGAAAAATATTAAACAAAGACACCAAAGAACCCGTAGCGTGAGACACCTACAGTGATATTCACAGTATAACTACATCTATTCATGATTGAAGGACTTTCTTTTCCTTTTAGAGATAAGAGTTATGCAATTTGGGAGTCATTGAGAGAGACTCACTGAAGTAGTAATCCGGTTGTCTTACCCTGCATCCCTGTTCAGCATGGAAGATGCCAGAGCAGTCTGCGTCCCTATTCCCTATTGGCAATTTGGGTAACCTCTTCAGAGGATGGTGTGATAAAAATAGGAGGAAGGAATTGGCTAGATATTTAGGGTAAAAAGACCCCAAAGAAAAGTACCCAGTTTCTTGGCTAAACGTCAAAATGTCCTTGGGCCTCTTAGCAACATACTCTATTCCAAAGGCCAAAAATGTTGAAAGTATTTGGGAGCTTGTATCTAATCCTTAAAAGACTTTAGGGTTGCCTCTTCAGAGGGGAGAATGTTAGAGTAACCAAAAGACCCATAAAAATAAATAAATAAATCAAAGAAGAAGAAAGAGCACATGAAGTTATAAGTAAAAAGTCATTGGGAGATACAGGAGGAGTTACAGGGGAGGGAGTGGACATGGATTTGATCAAAACACCTTACACGCATGTATGAAATTCTAAAATTATTTATTTAAGATAAAAAAAGAAAATGGAAAATATTAAACAAGGACACCAAAGAACCTGTAGCCTGAGGCACCTACAGCTATAACCACAGCATAACTAAAATATACTAACATTTATCAAGATAAACATAAAATCTCATATTAAAGGTCTATGCATTTCAGTTCTTATCTAGGAAATCATGACAGAATTGTGCAAAAATGTGTGAAAACACACAAACTAAAGAGATAGAGGAGGAATCATAACCAAACATTCATATGAATGTGATGTCACAATTGTTAGACTGGGGACTAATGACAACTATGGCTAATAGGATCAGGATTCTAGTGAAAATATTGGACCATGTGCAGCAGAAAGATGAAAGTTTTAAGAGAAGGGGAATAAATACTGGAAATCAAATGAATGCATGTCATAAAGAATACCTTTGAAGAACTCATCAATAGAATGAACAAATTTGAAGAACCAGTGAGCATCAACTAATGTCATCAGAAATGTCCAAAACTAAAATACAAAGTGGAAATGATTGAAAAAGACAGAATAAAATATCAAAAATTTTGAAACAGTTACAGAAGTGTAATATATGTACAGGGACACCTAAGAGAAGAGAGTAAAAACTAATATAATGAAGCAATAGTATCTAAAAGTTGTCACAAATTAATGATAGTGTTGCAGAATGTTCATACAGACTGATGGACCACTGTGGCCTTCTGGAACCAGCATTTATTCATGCTGCCACTGTCCAGAAATCCAAAAATGGTGCAAAGCAGCATGCTGTTTTGTCTTTTATAATTTTTGCTGCCCCTCCCCTATATTTTAGTCCATTTATCTCCCATATGTGGTGACATACAATGTTGATAGGGTGTTTTCTGCTACAGGGTTGTGACAGGGTCATTCATGTGTCTTTAAACATTGATTGATTATATCATGACACCTTTTCTTTGATCTGGAAGGCCATTACCATACTCTCTCTCCCTTTGATAGTGAGCCTTTCTCATGGTCAAAGAGCAAAATATTAGTTTAGGGCTTCATAATATGGTTCCTGTGGTTGTCTTTTTTTTTTTTACCTCAATGCCCTCAGTGGTTTCAATGAGGTTGGAGATAGATCTTATAACCAGAGAATCCAGGCAAGGTAGAATAAGACAAATCTCCAAAATCCCCCCCAAAATATAACATTTATGAGGATTTTTAATCCCCACGAATTTGTAAGCCACCTCACAAACTTCTTCCCAGGGTTCCATATTTTCAAGTCTGAACTGTAAATTGAGTGGTATTTTTCATGATCTGGGATATGATTTCCTATATGACCTTTCCCTCATTATCTACTTGCAAACAAATAGGTTGAATTTTCTACAAACTTCTTCAGAAGTGAGTAAGTAATCCAAGCTGAGTAATTTTGATAGCTAATATTGACTATTTTATTTTGTTGTTTGGCTAGTATATCATGAGCTTTTGTATTTTCATTAGTTATAATTTCAACCACTGCCTGTAACCTGATAATATGTGTAACATATAGATGCAAGTACAGTATCCATATGACCCATCTTACACTTAAGTGAGTGGACCAAAATAATGGATTATATACTCAGGGGTCCAGTCAACTGTCATCATTCTAGGTGCCAATTCATAAATCATGCTATTTTCTTCAGGTTTTCCACCTATTGTTCACTTGGGCTCCCAAATATACCCTTTCTAGCAAGTTGGAATATGAAGAAGGATTGACGGATATACTCAAACACACAAGATCTTCACCAGTTTCAGGGAAGTATAGTATAGGCTGTGTTCCTTCATATCCATTACGGATCACCTGGGGTGATCATTGATTGTCTGTGCTGACAAATTTCCAGCCTATAGGAGATGAGAGAAGTTGAACAACAGGTAAGGATTAGGCTAAGAGTGGTTTGGGGATCATTTCATTGTGTTTTCTGAGTGGGTGCATTATAGAATCTTTGACCCAGGCACAAAAGGTGGTAAATAATTCTCCTCATTGGTCAAGAGAGTTTTTCCCAATTATTAAAGTCTTATGAAACTGAACCCTGCCAGCAGAGAGGGAGAATCCTGTCTCATTATAGGGTTCTTGGGGATCAAGCTCTTTAGTTTCATGGTTCTCCCATATTGGTCTCTCCACATACACATTAAGAAGTGATACTTAAATATTGAGCTATGGTCTCTACTATAGGTTGTTACTATGGTGGGGATCAGAGGAAGACTACTTCTATTTCCTCATAACAAAAATGAAAAGCCTGGTTGGACATGCCTTTGTGGGAAACTGAAACAGTGCCTGGGTTGTTACCCCATCCACGAATACATATCCCAATCAGTCTTTTCTCCATGGGGGGTTTGTTAGGTTAAGAAATTGAAATTAGCAGGGTTACAGGTCTCAAGTAATCTAACACAGCACCAGCCTTTTGAAAAAGTGCTGTTTTATCATTTACCTGCCAATTGGCCCATAAAACTCATCTCTGGTAGAGACAGTAAGACTAGATACTACTCACATCTTGCCCAAGTTCAGGGATGCTCAAAGATATCATTGAGACTATATTCCAATTCCCAGGAAAGTCGTTGTCTCCCAATTGGCTAGTTCCTCCAAGGGGTGGGGCCTGCTGTGGGTCGTGGACTACTGAGGGGTGGCTAGGAGTCATCTTGGAACTGAAGCCACCAGCAGGAGGAACATGCATGGCAGCGAGTGTGGAGAGAGATGGCCCCAGCACCTCAGCCGCATGGACATGAGAGGGGGCATTTATTGAACTGGGACAAGACTCTGGGCCTAAGGTGCGTGGGCGAAAGTTAACAGACACTATGGGTGGGTCCGCGGGAGCATCTGGTGGCAGGCTCTGAGCCCTGTTGCAAGAGTGCTTGCCTCCAAGTTCCCCAATTTACCCCCTCCCTACCCGAGGGTATAAACCATAATAAACGCACACAAAGATATGTTTATGGTTTCCTTGATAGCACCAAAGACCCAGAGGGAATTTGGGCAACAGTTGTCTACATGGTTTGACAAAAGTTGACCATTCATTATTTATGGTTGCACACATGTCAAAACTTTTGTCCCCTATGTTAGTGAGTTGTATCTTTTGTATCGTTCATCTTTGCCTGGGAAGCTGCCTTGAACCACTAGACATTCCTTGTTTGAGGATTACTGAAGGTTGAAACAGGTGTAGTGGCCCCCTTGTTTGCAGATGGAATAGATGATCTTGTGTGAACAGGGATCCCTGCACCCTCTACTGGCTTGTCAAATGGACTTCCTGGCCTGACCAAATTATATAAATATGTTGGTCAGAGGAGGAAGGTTCTGAAATCATGAAAGGGTACCAGATCAGTAATACCAAACAATAGCTGTACATCCTGTCCAAAAGAGGTAAAGTAGTGATAACAGAAACCTGTTGCCATGGTTGCAATTGACAACTCTATGGGGAAGACTAGTGTGAAAACCACAGCAATGAATACAGAGGGAAGCAATGCATTACAGTAAAGTGGCTGCTATGGAAAACAGTTCACTTATTCTGTTATGTGGTTCATTCTTCATGTTTCTGTAATGTGTAGATAAGTTAGCCTCTGGAGTGACAAAAGTAGATTTTCAGTTCTCTGGAGACTCTGGGGTTGCAGTTCACAGGAGCATACTCCCAGTCACAAGAAGCCAGTTTCCCTCTGCTGTGGTCAATCGAGGGTACTATCTTGACACATTGGCCACCATCACTGCAGTAGTGGTGGATAAAATGATAGGAAATGAACCCTTCCAAAGAGGTTTGAGGGATTGGACATTCTACTCTTTTACCTATACATTTCCTTCCTTAAAGGAGTAAGTACCTGTGGCCAAACTGTCAGGTATCCATTCCCTATCGCAATGGTATACTGATCAGGGTCTAGCCAAGAGCCTACATTTGCTGTCTTAGAGCAACTTTTCCCAATATTTTAGATCTCATATATTTTACCATACCCTTAATAATGGGAGGAGGGTGTCCATAAAGCATTTCTTTAGGGGAAATTTATGTCTGGAGAATAATACTTGACTATCAAAAACTCAACCAAGGAGTGACTCCAATTGTAGCTGCTGTACCAGATGTAGTTTCCTTATTTGAGATTAATACATCTCCTGGTACCTGGTATTCAGCTACTGATCTGGTAAATTCTTTCTTTTTAATACCAGTTCACAAGGACCACCACAAACAATTTGCTTTCAGCTGGCAAGGGCAACAATATACCTTTACTTTCTTACCTCAAAAGTATATCAATTCTCCAGCCTTGTGCCATAGCTTAGTTTGAAGGGATATTTATCACCTGTCTCTTCCACAAAATATCACACTGACCCACTATATTGCTGATATTATGTTGATTGGATCCAGTGAGCAGGAGGTAGCAAACAGTCAGTCTGGATTTGGTAAAGCATATGCGTATGAGAGAATGAGAAAAGAATACAACCAAAATTCAAGGGCTTTCTACCTCAGTGAAATTACTAGGAGTTCGGTGGTGTGGAGCATGCAGAGACATTCCTTTCAAGGTGAAGGAAGGATAAGTTGTTGTACATGGCCCCTCCCTCCACCAAGAAAGAAGCACACAGCTTTCTGGGTCTCTTTGGATCCAGGGGCAGCACATTTCTCATCTGGGTGTTTTACTAGGACCCATATGTCAAGTGACCCAGAAGGCAGCCAGCTTTGAGTGGGGCCTGGAACAGGAAAAGGCTCTTCAACAGGTCCAGGCTGCTGTACAGGCTGTGCTACCCTCAGGCCATATGATCCAGCAGACCTGATGGTGCTTGTGGTATCAGTCTCTGATAGAAATGCCATTTGGAGTCTCTAGCAGGTCCCCATAGGGGAATCACAGTGGAGGCCATTTGCATTTTGGAATAAGGCTCTACCTTCATCTGAAGATAACTGTTCTCCCTTTGAGAGACAGCTCTTAGCCTGCTATTGGGCCTTAGTGGAAACCGACCTTTTGACAATGAGTCACCAAGTCACCGTGTGATGTGAGCTGACCCTCAAGAGGTGAGTGTTATCTAACCCACCAAACAATAAAGTATGATGTGTACAGCAACAATCCATTATCAGTTGCAAGTGGTATATATGTGATTGACCCTGAGCAGTCCCTGAGGGCACAAGCAAGTTGCACGAAGAAGCTGCCCAAATGCTTATGGTTCCTACTCCTGTTACAACACCCCCTGTTATGAAATATGCACCTGTGACTTCATGGTATATGCACTATGATTGCCTGACTGAGGAAGAGATGACTAGGGCTTGGTTCTGCACACTATGTAGGAGTGGACAGGCAGAAGTGGACAGCTGCAACATTATAGCCAATTTCTGGAACAATCCTGAAGGACACTGGTGAAGGAAAGTCTTCACAGTGGGCAGAACTTTGGGCAATGCACACCGTCATGCATTTTGCTTGGAAAGAGAAATGGCCAGAAGTGTGATTATATACTGATTCATGGGCCAATGGATAGGCTGGCTGGATGATCAGGGACTTGGAAGGAGCATGACTGGAAAGTTGGTGAGAATTGGTGAGTGGGTATAGAACTCTTAAAATGGGAAAAGGATGTGAAGATACTTGTGTCTTATGTAAATGCTCATAAAAATTTGATCTCAGCAGAGGATGATTTTAATAATCGAGTAGATCAGATTATCCATTCTGTGGACAGTCAGCCTTTTTCTCCCAGCTATCCCATATGCTCAATGGGCCCATGAACAAAATGGCCATGGCGGCAAAGATGGAGGTTATGCATGGGCTCGACAGCATGGACTCCCACTCACCAAGGCTGATCTGTCTATATCTGCCAACAGCAGTGCCAGATCTGCCAACAGCAAAGATCAACACTGAGCCTCCTGATATGTCACTATTTCCTGGGGTAACAAGCCGGTAACTTGGTGGCAGATTGACTGTATTAGACCATTTCCATCATGGAGGAGAAAGTGCTTTGTCCTTAGAGGAATAGACACTAATTCTGGTTATGGAGTTTTGTTTCTTGCATGTAATCATTCTGCCAAAGCTACCATTCATGAAGTTACATAACACCTTATCCAATGCCATGGTATTCTGAACAGTATTGCTTCTGACCAGGGAACTCACTTCAAGGCCAAAAAATGTCACAGTAGGCACAATGTCATAGAATTCACTGGTCTTACCATGTTCCCCACCATCTTAAAGCAGCTGGCTTGACAGAATGATGGAGTGTCTTTTAAAGACAGTGCCAATTATGTGGCAAAGCCTAGAGGGCTGGGGAAGGGTCCTCCAGAAGGCAGTATATGCCTGAATCAGCATATACTATTTCTCCTATAGCCAGGATTCGCAGGTCCAGGAATCAAGGAGTGGAAGTGGGAATATCTCCACTCACTATCACCCCTAGTGACTCACTTGGAAAATTTTTGCTGCCTGTACCCTTGACTTTGTGCTCCTCTGGCCTAGAAGTATTGGTTCCAGAGTGGTCAGTGCCTTTCTGAGTGAACTGGAAGCTATGACTTCCCCCTGGCCATTTTGGGCTTCTGATGCCCTTAAGTCAACAGGCTAAGGAAGGAATAACTGTATTAGAAACGGTAGACTTGTGATGGCTAATCCTGGGTGTCAACTTGACTGGATCTAGGAATAACTAAACAGGAGAGCGGGAACTTCTTGATTTGATCATTTGAAGCTGGAAGACCCACCATAAATATGGGTTTCATCTTCTGATGACCACCTGTATAAAAGGCCGTGGTAGAAGGGAGAGCATGCTTTCTTGCCACTTGCCGTCTCTCTCACTGCTGAGTTTGTCTTGCTGCTATGACCAACTTCTTCAGATTCCAGTGTAGACTGAAGACTAGCAGATCTTCTGTAATCTGTCAGGCCTTCGGTGCCACACTGGGACTGCTATATGGATTTATTAGAATATATATATATATATGTATATATTCATTCAGTTCTGTTTCTTTAGAGAACCCTGACTAATATATAACCATGTAAGTAGAGAAGACTTTTATCCAGCCTGAAAAAGTGCGTACAAGACTAACAGATACCCACAACTTCAGATCTGGGGTTGTTCAGTGAAATCCACAACTAAATTTATAAATGGGGCCCAATTAACAGTCTGTAACCCAGGTGGACTTTAAGATCCCTGACTCAGGTTAATTCAGGAACCAATTTCACATAATCCACAAACTACACAGGCTATTCTGGAGTGTCCAGAGATGGATAGCCACATTAGCACAATGTAGTTTTGAGAACAGTCCAGCCAATGTGTGTTTCATGGTCGAACCATTTGACAAAGGATGTGAATAGGGCCTCAGGAATTACTGTCAGACCATCTTAAAATTTCCTCCATCTGCCACGGAGGTAGTCACTACTTTCAGTTTTAAACCAAGTGTTCCAATGTTATAATTACGTTCTCAATATGCCAACAACTGGGAACAGGGAGGCAGTCAGAGCCACAGTTTTACAAAACTACTACTGTCAGTGAAGTACTCAGCATCAGAACTTCTAAATGGCTGTTCTGTAAATCCAGTCAAGTGGAAAATACTTAATTCATGATTACAATGCAGCCATGATCTGGCTGACTTGAACTGACAGGCAGTATGGTGTCACAGTTTAAGGTCTCCACTACATCTAGGTGAATGTGTGGGTTTTCACATAGCATTTCCAGATATATGTCCATTAGATATCCAGTATTGTCCCTTGTATTCAAATAATATTAGTACTGCACATGGCACTTGAGCTGTTAATTCTTGTCTGATAGTCAGTCTACCAGCCTCTAAAACTAAGAAGATCATAGCCATGAGTGTCCATAGGCAGGGTAGCCAGCCTTGGGCAATGGAGTCAAGTTGCTTGGAGACAGATGCACTGGAAGATGCCATGACCCCAAAATTTGTGTCGGGATCCTGCTGCAATACCAGTATGGTCATGTACATACAAGAAGAAGTGTTTGAATATGTCTAGGAGTCCTAACTTTGGAGATCTGGTGAGTGCTCAGTTAACTTCTTCAAAGGCTTACTGTGGTAGTCCTTGCCATAACAAAGGCTCTCTTTCTTCCTTCTTTGTAGCCTCGTTAAGGGATTTTGCCAAGAGAAAGAAGTTAGGTATCCATAGTCTAATGCAGCCTGTGGCTCCAAGGAACTCTTGAAACTGCTGATCCATTGACGGAATTGAGATTGAGGAGGTGGACTATTTTGTCTCTAAGCTGAGTTGGCAGTGCTCTTGATTTAGGAGAAAACCAAGATATTTGACTCTTTCTTGACAGATTTGGGCTTTTTTAATTGAAAAATTATAGCTAGCCACACATAGGAGGGTGAAGAGAAAGCATGTTCCTTCAATACAGTCTACTTCTCATTGGGGCTCTTGATCTCAGTTAACAAATACCTTTATTGAAACCTCTAATTGTTGACTGGCCTTCATTCGTAGAATCCCTCTAACTTTTGTAGTTGGTACTTCATATCTCCCTGGGCCTGACTGACAAGGGCTACATTAACCATTCTCTGGTTCTCAATGCTTCTGTGTTTAAGGGAGTATAAAGACAAAATGCTTCCCACAGCTTCTTATAAAATTGACTAGGGCTCTTTTCAGGTTCTGTAGCACCTCTGAGTTTTGTTCATGTTCCTAGAACTTCATCCTCCTTCCTTTATTTGATTTAAAGGAGCTTCTTGGTAATTCTTAAACACCTGACATTCCCAGTTATTGTTAGGTTCCATTGTGGATCTTCTTCAGGGAACTGGGTCTCTGCATAAGCCTGACCTACTAAGGCATGCCTCTCTAACCATTTTAAAGTGGCCTGAATAATTTGGTGTTATTCTTCAGTGTTAAACAGAATCAAGAAAAGCTTACAGCTATCAGTGCAAGTGAACTTCAGTGTCTAGATGATGGATTGATTTAGACCAAAGCCTGAGGTTTTGCACTGTAAGAGAAAGTATGGTTTTTCCAAGTCTGGAAATCAGTGGTGGTAAAAGGCTTGTATATCAAAGTGCATTGGCCCCTTGCATCTAACATTCTTTATTATACTAGACTTCCACTTTTTGCTCTGTGGCATCAGTAAAACTTTTTGGTTATTGAGAGGGGGGCTACCATCAGGATCCTTTTGACTCTTCCCAGATAGAGTTTCCAGGGTTAAAGCTCTTGGCTCTGGAGTGGCTATGGTCAGGGGGAATCTCCAGAGGCTGTGTGGGAGGAAGAGTGGCCTAGGTTGGGGGTCCTGCTGGTATAGTGAGTGCAGGTGGCAGTGAAGATACAGTGGCACATTAAGTGGGAGAACCTCTTCTGGCTCCCCAGATTAAACTATCTTTTTGGGATCTATCCAGTATTTTGAGGAAACTGACATTTGGGTCATCATGATTTTGTAGTTCAGAATACAGACATAATTTCAGCCAAGGTGGCAAAAACGTACTATGTCTTGCTAGCAATCAATGTAGGGGAATTGTTCATGGTGGCCTGGGTTCTCTGTGACTACTCTGAATATGCTGCTGACTAACTCCTTATCTAGTGACCCCTCAGAGAGCCATCCAACTCTGAAGGACGGCCAATCTATGGCACAGAAGGTCCAGAGTTTTCCAGGAGTCAATGTGACAGCAGTTATCTCCTGAATATACATTTTTGATATTTGTATCATACATTCTATGGGGGGTATGTCTATTCTGCTTGTCACCCATTTTCTCCCCCTCAAAGATAGTGATCACACATATCACAAGGTGAAGGGAGGGGATACGTAATCTCTTTGTCTCCAGCTGTTCTCCTTGCAGAGATGTTGCAGATACCTCTTAGAACTGGTGGGCTTATATAAACCCCAATGTCAGGATGCCACCAACGACGACTACCATAAATCGTAGTAGGATCATTACAGCCCCACCTATCAATCAGGACTGCACACACACACTTCAGCCTTTCATTTAGATAGGACTCTCCTATTGTCCATTTCATTTGTTCAAATTCCATGTCTCCGGCACACTAGCCAGTGCCTTAGAGGTGCAGTTTCAGCTTCTGTGAGACTACTCAGGCAACACTGGGAGGCGATGATGCTCCCTTTTGATCCCTAGGAGCTGTCTCACCAGAGCAAAACCTAGGTTCCAGTAGTCTGATAGCTGCTGATCCATTAGGTGTTTTTTGGGCATCACTGGGTTCTTGTGTATGCCAAGGATTGGATCCTTTCTACGGAACAATTGGTATGCTGTCACCAGATGAGGTTGCCTTGCCCAGAGTTCCAGAGGCTGCATTCTGATGGCAAGGGAAGTGAGAATACTGGACACAAGGCCCCATGTAATGTCAGGTATGGGTCGTGCACGCTCTCTCTGGGCGCACTCCCAGATATGGGGCGTGCGCGCTCTCCCTGGGTGCACTCCCAGAATGGCACTCCCCCGCCACACCTGGCTAGTCGCTGGCGGGTCTGGCAACAGGCGTCTCTGGCCACGGCGGTGGGGGCCCTGCAGGCTTTTCTCCACGGCTTGGGTCCCGTGTCTCTGGAGCTTCTCTGCTGCAGAAGCGTTGTCCTGCCGAATCCTGTCCCTAATCCACCCGTGTACTTTTCCTCAGGATGCGAGGTCCACTGGCCACTAAACCCCACGGGAAAAGTACAGAGACAGCGAAAGCTAGAATGTCCATGAGTCGGTCACGAGGGAGTGCTGCCCCCGGAGAGATTGGGCCGCCGGTAGTGACACAAGACTCAAGACTTGGCTTAGTCGGTATTACAGCTTTATTCTCTGAGACCTAGCTCTCTGTGTCCCAGCTTTCTGCGACCCAATTCTCTGCAGCACAATTCTCTGACTATTAAGAGAAGACTAAGGCATTTATACCATGGGGGTAGTGGTAAAAGCTTTGGCTGTTAGATACTTTGTGAGACATTCTATTTACATATGGAAGTGGGTTTCTGCCAGACTGCTGTCTGCCTGAAAAATCACACAGGAAGGCATGGTATTCCTAAAGCCTGAGGCCATGTTTATGTTATGGCATTTGTGGCGGACACTTCAAAAGGAGAGACAGGAAAGATGCCAGGAGGACACCCTGCTTATGAAAGGAGCCCACAGCACATGATCCCGAGCTGCATGAGCTGTCCGGTCGTGAAGGGGCTTCTACTTTGCATAACAGAGGTCTCCAACAGTCAGGAGTTCACACATAGACACGATAATGAAGCCTTCAGGAAGAAATGGCATTTGTGGCGGACACTTCAAAAGGAGAGACAGGAAAGATGCCAGGAGGACACCCTGCTTATGAAAGGAGCCCACAGCACATGATCCCGAGCTGCATGAGCTGTCCGGTCGTGAAGGGGCTTCTACTTTGCATAACAGAGGTCTCCAACAGTCAGGAGTTCACACATAGACACGATAATGAAGCCTTCAGGAAGAAGCGTTTATTTATGCCAAACCAGCTCAGCACACTCCCATCCAAAGGCTGAGCTGTTGAGAGTGGGAGAGTCAGTTTTCATAAAGGGTGTGGCCGCTTGGCCCAGCTCATTCCAGAGAATGGTTCCAAATTGAAGAGAATTTGTTCAACACCAATTGGCTGATGAATTAAAAAAAATAAATAAAAGAGGACAGGAACTTGGGAATTTGGGAGGGGGTCAGGAGGAAAGAATGAATATGAGAGGAGATGGGGGAGGGGTGAATTGATCAAAACATTGTAGAAATTCTCATAAGATTAATAGAAATATTTTTAAAGAAAGAAACTGAATGTACATATGTGACATATCATATGACCGACTCTATATGAGATATTTTCAGACTAGTCAAATCTATTCGGGCTGAAAGTAGAATAGCGGTTACCTAGACTGAGAGAACAAGGAAATTAAGTAATAGTTTGATTATTCAGGCCTCCTTTCCTGAAAAAATAGATACATAAATATGGTTGCTGCTATGTTGTTTGATTCTCTGAATATATATAAAGTAGATTTAAGTCAGGCATGGTGCAACATGCCTTTAATCACAACACTCAAGATGCAGAAGCATTCATATTTTTGTGAGATCTAGGCCAGTCTTGTCTACATAGTGAGTTCTAGGCCAACGGGAGCTACAAGGAGAGCCTACTTCAAAAAAAAAAAGAAACAAAAAAATTTGGATTGAATTGTCCACTTTAAGTGGCTGAATTTTGTAGTATGTGAATTATTTCAGTAAGTATGTTAAAATTTACGTTATTGTTAATAATAAAAATTAGACTTAGCTTAAGTGTAAAAGTAAAATTAATGTAGCTTCTGCAATTGTGTGATAATATATGTATTTGGTACTAGGAAATAATTTTGCTTTATATTTCAGTATATCTTTTTTATTTGTTCCTGTTGAATATTCAATAAGCATGAACCTCAAACATTTTAAGTGTTCCCATAGACAGTTTATTTTTATTCTTTAAATTTTTTAAATTTAATAGATACATTATAAATGTTTATCATTTACAGCATGATGAGGTGGAATGAATTTATATTGTACAATTTTTAAATGCAAATAGTTAAGAATTGGAATACCTCCTGCTTATGTTTTCCTTCATAGCACTTCACAATCACTATCTTTGCATTTTTCAAACTTGAATTATATTATTATTAAGATAGCTTTCTGAGTATTGTTCATGCCTATGCATCTACCATCCAAACAAGATGTCAGTCTGTCCATCATTCTAAATTTTCCCTGTCCCCGTGCCTTATTTACATTTCTGTCGTTACCTTATTTAATGATTCGGTTCTCTGATTTCTGTCACCATAATTCAGTGTATGACTTCTTTCTGTGTTTTAGATAAAAGAAACCTTACTGCGTATTTGTTTTTATATCTCGTTTCTCTTGCTCAATAAAATATTCTTCAGTCTTCCATGGCGTGTTCTTATGTCAGTAAGCATTTGGGGTGGTAATTTGGGTAGGGGCAATATCTCATTATGTATCTGAGAGTGGCCTTGGACTCGATGATCTTGTCTCTGACTCTGAGTGATGAGACTGAAAGCATGCACCAGCACAGTGGCTAGTAGTTTCTTTTTATTAATTTATTTACTTATTCTTATATTTACTGGATGAAGAATCTCACTAGGTAGACTTGGATAGCCTCGAACTCACTTTATATTTCAATATGGCCTCTTGCCGCAGCCTCTAGATTACTGACATTGCTATGCTTATCATTAGTTTTTCTTTAATAACAAAGCGTGTTCTTCTATTCTTATGTTTGTAAACATTATTTTTGGGGCTGGAGGGGTGGCTCAGTGGATAAGAACACTGACTGTTCTTGCAGAAGACCTGGGTTCGAATCCCAGTACCCACATGGCAGCTAACTGTCCGTAACTCCAGTTCCAGGGAATCTGACAGTCTCTTCTGTCCTCTGCAGGCATTGCACAACATAGGTGCACTTACATATACACAAGCAATACACTCACACACATTAAAAACGAATAATAAATTAGGGTTTTTAATTTTCAGATTTTATGAACAAGTCTTCTAAAAATGCTAACTCTTTTGTGGATTGATTTTCTTTGCTTTTTTTGAAAAATAATGAAAAGTAGAACTGTTGCGAAAAGTAAATTGTGTTGCATTTTTTTTGAGACGGGGTCTCCCTATAGCCCCAGCTGGATTGGAACTCACTATGTAGACCAGACTAGCCTTGAACTCACAGAGATCTGCTTGCCTCTGCTGAGTTTGAAGGCATGCACCATCACACCCGGCTATATGTACACATATTTAACTTCATAGGAAACCCCTAGTTTTCAAAAGGATTTATATCATTTTAACTTTAGCCTTCAATATATGAGAGTTTCTGTTTTTTTCCGTATAATTGCTGATTTAGTACTACCGTTATTATATAAATTTTAGTGATTTTGGTGCATGTTTTGTTGTATAATATGGTAGCTGCAATTTCTATTTTCCCACTGAATAATGGTTTCAAAGATTTCCTATGAGTATATGATTATATATTTTCTTTATTGTGCTGGTTTTTGATTAATGTAAACTGTGTTGTATTTTATTAATGATTTGTAGATTTTACTTGTTCTGTATAAGACTGTTATTTGAATTAGCATCAATCCAGATAAACATTATTCTGTCTTTCCTTCCTGGGTTAGATTTATGCTTATGACAGTGATACGATTATCTAGGAAAACAATAAAGTAGTTTTCCCAAGAACTGATAGCAGCCTTTCTCCCCAAGTTATCCAATATATTTTTACCACTTCTGTCCTCAAATCAGTATTACTTGTTAAGCAAGAAGTAATCCCTCCTGAATTTAGTATGAAAATTCCTCTTTATTGATAATTTCATAACTTATTTCCTCCTAAAATGTTTAGTAAGCAGCTTTATAATGACCATATGTGATAAGAAGTAACATAACTATTTTATGAACAGCATAAAATTGCTAGAAAATAATTTTTAGAAGAAAATTCTTATAGTTAGAGAAAACCCTGGCAAATAAAGTGTTAGAGAAAATTAAATCCATTGAAAACAGACAATTTGGGTTAACAATATACTTATCAGAAGGCTCCATCTTCCAAGGTTGGAACATGAACCGACAATTGCCTCATGTATTTTTTTAATATCTGGTAAATACATTTGAAAAGTATGTTATTTATTCTAGAAAATAGCAATCTGAATTGCTACAGCTTTCCCCTTCTTCTTTCTCAAGTACAGTACTATTACAGAGGTGAAAAAAAATCTTTTTGAAGGAAAAATAGCCACTGGCAAAAGACTGAGCTAGCTTAGAAGAAGATAAAAGAAGAAAGAAACAAAATAGGATAAAATATCATGAAAAATTGATAATATAGCTCTTGCAGTATTTATGTTTATTGGAAAAATAATTATAATTATGAAGCATATATAATTAATTACAGTACAGTCTGAGTATTTGTATATTTTCTCTTTTTATATAGCAGCTGATCAGACAAATAAGGCACTTTCACATCATTTCTGATTTTTGCATGTGGAAAGACATGAAGTATCTTCCTTCCCCAGAAACCTTGCTGTCTACAATCTTGCAATTTACCTTCTTACCAAGTCTCCCCACAGTTACTTACTGAAAGCCTCCTGTGTAATTCAGTAGCAAGCAGCCAAATAGTTAATAAGGGAAAAGTCAAATCACTGGCTTCTCTAAAAGTATACAAAGTGCAAAATGGTGAATTAAATTCCAGAGGATATGATTTAAAATGTTTTAGATATTAGTTTAATATCTAAGTCCTTGTTCCAGTTTTCATGTGATTATATGTATAGTTCAGGACTGCAAAGGACAAAATATCACATGTGCATTTTGTAGCAAACATAAACTGTAGGCTCCACCACATATTTTGGAATAAAATTAACAGGGCCAAAATTTTAGGGACCACAGTTGCTAGTATCTTCTTAATAGTCTCTGACAATAATATCTCATCATAATGCACAGACTACATATTCAGTATTGTATCTTTGTTTCATATCAAGGCAAATTATTCTGAGATGTAGCATCTCAAAGAAGAGTAAAATTTTAAATTGCATGTGTTTGTTTCATATTTTAGAATTACTATGACTAAGGGAATATTTAGTATATTCCCATATAGTAAAATTGCTGTCTAAGATGGTGAAAAATTGAACAGTGGTTCACAGCTTTATTCTTTCTGCTACCACAAATATTTATAAATATTTATAATTTCCAAATGCACTTGGAAATTAGGCTTGCTGGCACATGCCTTTAGTTCTAGTACTGGGGAGGCAGATGCAGGTGGATCTCTGTGAGATCCAGGCCAAATGCTTTTAAAAACCATGAATATCTTAATAAGGAAGCTACTTTACTTTAAAGATTTGCTTTTTCTTTATTTCAATTTAATAATATTATAATATTTAATATTACATTTTTCATCTATAGTATAAATAATTGAAAAAAAGTTTTTCACAATTGTTTCCTTACAAGTGAATACAAACACAGATACACACATAGGTGTATCAGTTGATCTATAGTTAGTACTATCGAAATGAAATAAACCAGTCATCCCATGACATTAAAGGTTGAGCAAGTATTCAAGGTCATAATCCAAAAGGGACAACTGGAACATAAAAAAAAAAAAACTACTCTCTTCTCTCTAACAAATGTACAAACTGAAAATGTGACTCTTTTTTTATTTTTCTATGTATTATAACAATTATGTACTAATCAAATCTTGTTCATCAATCTTTTAATCACTTATATTTGCATTTTATTGATTATTTGGCTGTTCTTCACTTCAGTGTTATTGAGATTGCTCATCGTACAACAAGATGCCTCTGAATTCCTTCACATCTTGTTAATTTTCATGGTTCACTATGTGTTTGAACTCTGCAGTGTTCTTTATACTGATGTCGATTACCTTACTTAGCCTTTGCACCACAGTATGTGTTTTTATTTAATTATTCTTACTGTATATATGAAGAAAAAAAGATGGCTTTCTCTCATGCTTTTAGGGTCACAGAAATGTTACAAAGGATGAAAATTAAAAATCCCAAGAAAATCGAGGGAGATATGATCAATGTTTTTTTTCCAAACATTTTATTAGTTGATGACTCTGTAGGTCAGTGTTAATTAAGTGGCATATTTATCATCGCTAATTGTTTCAGCAGTGTTATAGATTCTGTTAATAAATAGAAAACATATGAAAATCAATTTTGGTTATACATGTTACAGTTTACCAGGGGCTGAAATAATCCATTTAAGTAGACAATTGGGTCTCAAAGAAATATAAAGCAAAATTTAGTTCAGTTTAACTACCCTGTAACTCATAAAAAGTTTTCTAACTAATAATTGTAACACAAGTGGCAATTGTTAGGTGTTTATTGATATCCAATGCATGAACATATTAGGAAAACACCACAAAAATAGAAAAATCAGAAAATAACTTTTGAACAGAGGAAGGTGACAAATGCTGCATGGCATCATGAATCACTTGTCTATCATCCCGCAGACGCTGTGAACTGCTACTTTACCATTTGTGGATGCCTTTCATGCTCTTTCCCATCTTCTTGTGTACTCACAGCATCTTACAGTCTTGAATTTTCATTCCTGTCAAAAACCTTCACAAATCCTGTAACAAAATTTCATCTCTTCTCTTTAGGCTTTCCAGTCCCCCTTTTATTGGTAGAGATGGTTATAAATACTATTGGCACTCCTCTCATGGAGAGGTTTATTATGTGGAAAAAACAATTTAATTTCCTGGTGGTCTTCCACAATTTTCACAATATAAAATGATAGAAGAGACACGGTAGGGGGAAGGCACATTCCTTAAACATTAGCCCCCACTTTTCAGATATTTAAAGGAAATCAGACTGCCATGTGAATGCAATGCTGCAAGAAAGCTCAAGCTATGCTTGTGGAAATACTGTGTGAAGAGAGAGGTGCATTTCCATGTTTTTATTCCAGTCATGCTATTCTGGTTTTAATATACATGAATAGAGACACCGTATAAGACATATAGCTACAACACTCCTAACAGAGAGAAAGGAAAATCCAACCAGTAGACAGACTAGAGATCAAAAACTTATAAAACATGTGGAGCTGTCCCAGGTATGTCCAAGTTTCTGAAAAGTACATGAGAACTTAAACATTGCTCAATATTCATAAGCATAAGTGAATGAGAATTTTTGAAAGCCACTGAGTATTGAGGTGAGTTGTTATGTAGCAGTTTTTCACTGGAGCATCCTATTAATTTGATGAACTATACCTTGTTTAAAGTCTTCTGATTTCATAACATCATTACTGACAAACAATTGCATTTGTCTATGAAACTTACTTATCCACCTCACTCAAAGGAAGTATTTAAGAAAAAATTACTGAAGTTCTTGGCTTTGGATTATCAATGTATTTTAACAAAGGTTCTCTTTTCAACAGATATAGAAAATTTACTGTTAGAGGATTTACATTTACTATCAAAGAATTTATATGACTGTATAGGAGGTACATTTAACAGAAGAGATTAATCACAATAACTATCCTATGAAGTTACACTGATAACAAAGACAATCATTTTCATCTTTGCAGAAGAGGCCACCTAGGAATACATGGTGTCCAGTTTTTTAAAAAAAGTAGATAAATAAACAAAAAGATTGTATGTTGCCAGGTGTGGTGGCACCTTCCTGTAACCCCAGCAAGAAGATAGAAACTTTGACTTTAGCCTGGGCTATATTGTGATTCTGGGCCAGTCTGAGCTGCAGAAAGGAGAGAGAGAGAGAGAGAGAGAGAGAGAGAGAGAGAGAGACCCTGGAGAGTCCAAATTTCATCCTAAATATTGTAAAATCTTTTCTTAAGTCAGCATGGGATGTTTTAAATGCAATGAATCAAAGCTAGGGAATAATAGGCAAAATTCCTTGCTTCAGAGAACGCTGATAATATTCTGCTGAAAATGATGACATTCAAAACAGTAAATTCAAAAGCAATTTCGGTACGCCTCTAACTAATTAGAAAAGTACATTTTATGTTAATATACCCTAGGAAACGAGTCCATTTATTGAACTATCAAAGTGCCAGCAGCCAAATTAACCATCACTCAAATAAAACACCAGTATCAACAAGTGTCCTCTTGAATGTATGAAACAATTTCACTAAGTCAACCAGAACAAAAACTGATACCCAGGCTTTTACCTTAATAAAAATAAAGGGGAACAGTAAAAGTTATTGGCACTTGTAGATAGTTCTAGGCTAGGACTCTGGTGCCAATTATCTAGACATGCTTGGAGCCTGAAGACTAACCCAACCTGGAAGCTTGAGGTCTTCACAAAACATTTTTGAATACTTACATTTCGTTTATATCTTTAAAAACTTTCCCCATCAAATGTGTATTTATCAAAGTATATTTTTGTTAAACTTCTGTGCATTTCATACATCAGTAGATTTACAACCTTCTGTTTGTTTTTATGAGCATCTCTCCCACATTTCTAGCTAATGTTCCAGATCATAAATAGAAGAAATCAGCGCTCTTAACCACTGAGTCATCTCTCTAGCCCCATATAAATGATTTTTTTAGTGTTCAAATCCAGTTACTTAGTAAACACATTTCTACAAGATTTATACTTTCATGGTATTATAAAGTCAAAAGTTAATATGACTGCATCTATAGTATTATATACATGCCTGTTATACCTTTAGCACCCATGGAAAATAAACACATGTACATATATGTGTATATATTTTTTTCAAGCAAAGCTAAAGATATTTAGGGGCTGGCCCAGGTTTCAAAACTGAAGAAAATGAGGAAGCAGATTAATTCAGCTCATATGGATTTCCCTTCAATTTAAGTTCTGATACTATTCACAATACATGGAATTGATATACTAGGGTACAAACTAATTAAAACACAAATGGGAAAATGGATGCATATATTTGGTGCCTCCCTAGTCGCTCAGAATTTTGTACAAATTTTAGAAATAAAGAGAAAAATATGTAAAAACTCACTATCCACCTTTAAAAGTAAGATGAAACAGGGAAATCTGTATACATTTAATATTTTATTTTTAAATGAGGAAAGCATTGCTAATCTTGTACTTTAAAAACATTCTTTTTCTTCCCCTTTTTTACATCCTTATGTGTGTAACTGTAGGACTTACTATGGCCTCCTTAAAAATATTCATATTCAGATACAATTTTCCAGTCTTGAGAAATATTATTTCATATTGTGGTGAGAATTATAACTCTTTAATACAATAACTTTAATCCTAGAGAATCAAGAAATCTTGCACTCTGTAGTCTACCCTAGCATAGAAAAATGTAATGATATTCCAATCGAGAAACTATTGTAAACTCGGGAAATTGAAGCAGCGTTCTTTTTTTTTTTTTTTTTAATAGAGTTACCTATTTATTTACTTCAAAAGAAGATCAAAATGTTTAATTTCAGTTGTTTTGTTCTTTCCTTAGAAAAATCATCATCTGATAGCAGCAGAAGCATCATGAATAGTGGATTATGAAATACAATCATTGTAACTTTTGTTTTTAAAATCTCATGAATGAAAAAATAAGATGCGTGGAGTATTTCCTGCTCATTTTGCTGAAATTCATTTAATTTTTGAGCAAGAAAAAATAAAATAAGTTGTTGTCAATTTTCTATTAAGCATACCACATGTATTGCCTTCCTCTTATGTTCAGTTTTAATTTTCTATTTCAGGAAAATTATAGTACTACTAGTAATCACCTACTTAAGTATTTTATGTGCTTTATCTAGCTTAATATACAAAATTAGTGTTCTTACAAATTTTAGTAAGCTTCAAGTTTTTCCCATCATCAGGACAGTGCCCTATATTTAGCCCAGGATATGATTGATTAATGCAATTATTAGCTACAGATTTCTGTCAAGGCACTACAAGTATTTTAACATGAAATAAATGGAATGGGACAGAAATCAATAACTGTTGTGAAGGAAAGTGGCTCAGTACCTGAGCTACAACATATTTCAGCAGAAAGTGACAGGTAAGAAGTGACACAGAACAAACATGTTGTGAACAAAATGCATTCAGCCATGAGGAAGTTTGTCCTTTAGTTCACCAGCTACATACAGTGAAGTTAAAAAGCTTGGAGACTATTCATACCCCACTTTCTTTTCATTGCTTTAACTCACATTTATAT
>NW_008355363.1:4443379-4444391 GCF_000622305.1 Nannospalax galili | reverse complement strand
TAAGACTGTAGCGTCAAAAGTGTGTCCACAAATGCCCTTTGATATACATCCACTTACTGGGACCTGCTCTACTTTTGCTCATTTTCGTATTTATCTTGGAATTCAAGCACAGTAATTTTTTTAGAGTTTACTATCTTTAAAAGGAGACATCAAATCTGAAGTTGTCAGTTAATAATAGTTTTAGCTTTTTCTTCTATCCTTCCATTTTGGATCCCACAAACAAATTTATTGCACAATATTAGTGGCAACACCACAGAAATTTTTTGCAGGAAATGTAATTAGTTAAGTACAACTTTTATCCTCTTGGAATTAAGTCCATAGACCAACCAAACTCACTGACTGAAAGATCAGCAGATTGTATGGTGCTAATTTTAAATAAATCAGTGCATCATTTGAAATTTACCTTGTTCCATTCCTATGGTCCTTTCTTAGAAATCACTGGTTTATATTCTGTGTTTTGCATCTAAGATCCTTATGCAGAACACAATGAGGCTTTGCTTACACATCTCAGCTTTTCATTTTCTTCTAGCATTGAGCACATGGTTTAGCTGGGTTTTCTTGTCCATAAAAAGTACTTAATGAGCTACTTTTTCTTGATTCCCTATCATCCAGATTGTACTGAGTTTTGAGTTGAAAAGTGGACTCTACACTATAAATACTATGCAAAGATTAGGATTAACACTCTGATTTATGTTAATGAATATAGTTACACCCAGTTGGGCAGTGTATTAGAATATACATGAGTGTTGTTTAGGGAGCATGATCATGAACTTTAACTATTCAACTAGTTTGACATAATTTACTAGTTTGATTCACTAAACCATTTATTTTTTATTCTTACTCTTGATACAATCTGTTCTGGTTTGTTTTCTGTTGCTATGATAAAATATTGACAAAAAAGGGGGCTGGAGAGATGGCTCAGCGGTTAAGAACACTGACTGTTCTTGTAGAGTATCTGGGTTCGATTCCCTGCACCCCCATGGCAGCTAACAACCATGGGGCCTGCATGACA